>NC_083773.1:2105741-2215741 GCF_963514075.1 Conger conger | reverse complement strand
TGGGTACTCCGGTTTCCTCCCACAGTCCAAAGACATGCAGGTTAGCCTGATTGGAGAGTCTAAATTGCCCATAGGTATTTACATTTTACATTTTAGTCATTTGGCAGACGCTTTTAATCCAAAGCGACTTACAAGTGCATAGGTTCTTCCACATGAGTATGTGAGTAAATGGTGTGTGTGCCCTGCGATGGACTGGCGACCTGTCCAGGGTGTATTCCTGCCTTTCGCCCAATGTATGCTGGGATAGGCTCCAGCCCCCTGCGACCCTGTTCAGGATAAGCGGGTTAGGATAATGAATGAATGAATGAATGAATAAAACTGACAAGACACAAAACACATGAAACGCATGAAACACAGGAAATTACTTTTTCACGTGAGTGATATGGGTGTTTGATAAACCTTTTCATTTAACTCTCGTTCCCTTTGTTGAATATCATGTTGTATCTCATGGAGGAAAACAGGAAGGGGGGGCAAATGCTAAATTCATGGAGCAGTCGTCTGGCAGTCGGAGGGTTGCCGGTTCGATCCCGCCCTGGGTGTGTCGATGTGTCCCTGAGCATAGACACCCAAACCCCCAAATGCTCCTGACGAGCTGGTTGGTGCCTTGCATGGCAACCAATCGCCGTTGTTGGGTGTGTGTGAATGAAAAGCAACAATTGTACAGCGCTTTGGATAAAGGCGCTATATAAATGCAGGCATTTACCATTTACCATTAATCTCACAAAGGGTCCTATTGTTCATAATGCCCAGTTTGTGGGTGAGGTTTCACATTGAATATGTGCTTCGGTGTCTCTGCTCTCTGGCTCTCGCTGCGTCTTAGAGAACATGGCGGGCGTGTTCCAGCTGCGGTCGCCGCTGGGGAAGTACAAGCTGAACTACACCGCCGCTGAGGCCGCCTGCCAGGGCCAGGGCGGCGCCCTGGCCACCGTCAAACAGCTGTCCGACGCCCAGCAGGTAACCCCCGCGCCCGCTCACTTGACATTACATCACCAGGAGGAGATAGAGGCACTGGAAAAGGTTCAGAGAAGGGCAACCAGATTGATTCCATGTATAAAAGATGGGAGTTACGAGGATAGACTTAAGATGCTTAATCTCTTTAAGCTCACTAAAAGGAGGCTTAGGGGGATTTGATTGAGGCTTTTAAATTGATTAAAGGGCTTAACAAAGTGAATTATAGGGGATTCTTCAGGGTGAGTTCGGTCAGCAGAACGAGAGGGCTCAAATGGAAATTGGCAATGGAGAAATTACGTACAGATATTAGGAAGTATTTATTCACACAGCGAGTGGTCACTGTGTGGAATGGCTTGCCAGAAACACTGGGGGTTTTCAAGACCAGGCTTGATATGGTGTTAGATTCTATTTAGGTTTTAAGCAAACTAGGCAGTAGGTACACTTAGGGGTAGGAAAAGGAGAGCATTGCTGGGCTGAATGGCCTGTTATGTTATGTTATGTTACGTTTTGTTCATTTGGCATATGTCATCCATGGAATAACTTGTTGAATGTAGGAGGGCATAGGTGTGCATTCATCTGATTTATTTGCGCAATTGTGCCAGACGAGCAACATTTCCAGTCCAGTGAGTATGTATACAGTTAGTGACTGGTTTTTTAGGTATTGATGAGACTTATTTCTTTAGACTTGTTGGTCTTTCACTGCTGTAGCCCGTTCACTTCGAGGTTTAATGTGTTGTGTGTTCAGAGATGCTCTGACCTCTTTCATTAACTTTAATAGTTTTTTTGCACCAAGACCCTGGTGTAACACCCTTAATAAGCCCAAAGAAGAAGCAATTAAAATAATAAGCAATACTTGTACTAGTATATTGTACTAGTGGTGTCCTGTCTGAAGATTTTTAATGTTATCAGTTACTGGTTATGCAATCGCTCTTATGATGGTCAGAAGACATTTGACGACAATTGACAACAAAGTAAAATTGCTTTGTTACTACAGCTAGTCTTGCTGTATGTGTGTTTAGGTCATAATTATTGTATTTAGTTTGATCATCTACAATATTCATTTTTGTGGAAGCATCGAGACAAATCTACAGTACTGTGCAAAAGTCTTAGGCACCTGTATAACATTCTGTACAGATAAGATTCTTTCAAAAATAATTCAATGAAAGGTCCTAAATAAATGTACTATAAATTTTACATTACATTTTAGTAATTTGGCAGAATAGTTCAAAACTGAATCAAATCAATATTTTTTGTGACCACCCTTCAGTGTTAAAACTGCATCACTTCTTTGAGATAGCCAACGCTGTCCTGCAGTTCTATAAGACAATCAGCAGGGAGGTTGTACCAAGCATGTTGGAGAACTTGCCACAGTTCTTCTGCAGACTTTGGTTGGCTCCTTGCTTCTGATCTCAGACAGCATTGATCAAGTTTTTAAGTAAAAAGTAGTCAATTGCTTACAGTGATATGTTACTTCTTAAAATTAAATACAAAAATGTCTCAGTAAAATTAAATCTTTTGAAAAAATGAATATTGGGAAATCACAATTGTGTTCTTTTATACTAACACGCACACAAAAATAAACATATATATATATATATACATAAGTCTAGGGTGCCTAAGACTTCTGCACAGTACTGTATATGGAAGTAGACTCAACTGCAGTGAAATAAAAAGTAAACAGTGAAAGTAAGAAAGGAAGACTGAACAGAAATGGCGGCTTTATTTGCAGCTGGGCATGCACATGTGCGTGGCGGGGTGGCTGGACGGGAAACAGGTGGGCTATCCGACGATATTCCCCTCGGCCAAGTGCGGAGACAACCACGTGGGAATCGTGCTCTACAAAAACCCTGTCGACCTCAGCAGCACCTACGACACGTACTGCCACAGAGTGAAAGGTATTATAACTCACGGCTTTGACTGATTAATGGAGGTTATTGGGGGGGGGGGGGGTGTTTCTCCCCTGATTGACATTGTTGGGGGACTCTTTTTTTTTTTCAGATGTGTCTTGTGAGTGTCGACCTGATTATGTCGGCAACGGGGAATACTGCAATGGAAACCTAGTCACTGTTGTTGCCACCAATTCAAATTTCTCTGTGTTCTACAAGGTGAGTAATGCAATGTAATGAGTAAGGCCTCTTTCGCAGTGGTTACAGGCTGCTAGTAGCGTAGTGGTTAAGGTACGTGAGTGGTTCGATCCCCGGTGTAGCCGCAATGAGATCCGAACAGCCGTTGGGCCCTTGAGCAAGGCCCTTAACCCTGCATTGCTCCAGGGGAGGATTGTCTCCTTGCTTAGTCTAATCAACTGTACATCACTCTGGATAAGAGCTTCTGCCAAATGGCATTCATTTAATTTATTTGTATACAAACTGCTTACAGGGAGCAGAATTAGTTAATGATGACAGGCAATATTAGTGACATACACCATGTTTGGGCAATAAAGCAGTAACTACTATAAACACGTGTTCAGCTGTAATTTCCTCGCTAGTATCAAATTACATTATGCATTTACATCTAAAATAACTATTGTATTGCATTAGCGTATCAGGAAGGGGGAGATCTAGGTTATCAAGAGTCCTGTATATTTTTGCTTCTCAGTATGTAAATGCCATTCAGTGAATCCAGACTCGTAATGAGGCACCAACATTTCTGACAATCCTGTTTTATCCTCAGCGTAAAACACATAAAATATTGTAAATGCAAAACGGTCACCTGGTTTTACATCGTGTGCAATATCCCATCCCACGCCCCAGGCACTACTGAGCTACGCAAACTCCACAAAAGACGGAGAGAGCCTGATGAACTACCTCCTAAAGCGCTCCACGTACGTGACGCTGTTCGTTCCCGAAAATACAGGATTCTTTGCGAATGAGGTAATGAATTTGCCGAACCGTGTTTCCAGTCGTTACCAAAATCAAGGCTAATGGAAGAATGAATTAATGATGGTGATGAAATGTCTCGCAGAGTTTATCGTGGAGGGACGTGGAGTACCACATCTCCATCAACAACAGTGTGCACCTCTACAGCGACATGAAGCACGGGGGCGTCATCCCCTCCCGTCTGGGTTACAATCTCTCTGTAACCACGACCCTCTCGGCTGTGAGTAGCCTCCTCTGGAACTCAGTCAACCAGTCGAGCGCAGACTGAAGACGCGCCTCTTCAAGCTGCGCCCTCTCCCTGTTCCTCCCCACCTCCCCGTAAACCGTAACTGTTGTCTTTACCTGTGATATTTACTTGTGTATTAGGATGGTACCTTTGCTAGTTTTGTTTAGGTAGGTAAGCGGTTTGTTCATACATTTGCGTGTTGCGGTATTATGATTAAAACATTTTTTTAAATCCGATGATCAAATAGGCCCTGGTCCTTATCTTTGTTGTGCAGGTAGCAGTTGAAATTGTACTTCCTTACACTTTGTTGTACGTCACTCTGGATGAGAGCGTCTGCCACACGGCACTAATGTAATGTCATTTAATGAGTGGTTCCCAAACTGTGGGACATGAACACGACAGCAGTTAAAGAGTAATTGCACTCACTATTTCAGCCTAGCTACAAAACTTTGAGAAATACTTTCTGGGGTGGTCGGAGTAGGTGTGTCCGTCCCGTCTGTATAAGTTGTTCTCTCCGCCAGTCTGATGCCGGCAGTGTTCCATGTGGCGACATCAAGTTAACTCCCGACCTGTTACATGTCCCTGGTATTTCGATTTACGTGTACGACACTAGCTACTGTGCACAGGGGAAATGTTTTGTGTAACCTATGGTGCTTCCTCATCCCATAGGACTCACAGTCCAACAAGCTGGTGAACAAGAAGTTGATCATAGACTGGGATATCCCAGCAACCAACGGCATCATCCATATCATTAAGGGCCCATTGAAGGCCCCGCCCAAGCCTGTAAGTACACTGATGGGTCATCTAATGATGTCATTCCTGAGCCTGATGGAGCAGGAGGGTAATAAGTAGGAGGAGAGGTAGAGAGAGGAATGGGAGTAGGAGAAGCAAGGTAGAGGAGGTTGAGAGTGGGAGTTGGGAGGAGGAGAGAGGGAGGGCAGAAGGCAGAGGGGGAAGAGAGATAGAGTGAGTGGAGAGAAGAGATGAGAGAGGGAGTGTGGGAGAATAAGGGGGAGTTGAGAGTGCAGATGAGAGATCGGGAGTGAGTCTCAGTTGCCCATTTAGGGAGCGACTGATCACACAGGTGGTAGAGACTCTGTGCTGGACTGAGTGGCCGTCCCACCTGCCTCTCGTAGTTGAAGGAGTGGAAGGTGTAGTCGTAGGTGAGCTCCGTGCCACTGTCCATGTCCTTCAGGGCGAACAGGCCGATCCGGTACAGTCCGTTCACTCACCTGCCGGGGCAAACCTCAGAGTCATTTCACTGAGCATGCTCAGCTCCACACCAACTCCGAACATGCATCCACCAGTCATTGTCGTTAGCACTGGTGCATATAGGCAGATGTTCTTCATTATAAATGTAATTTTCCGTCTAAAACAGTCAGTGGCTGTTCTGAGTGTATGCTCAGTGCCTGAATCACCTGAGTAACACAGGTAAAGGCTTGAACGGTTCTCACCTGCCCAGACCATAAAGCTTCTCCAGCCTAGCTCCCCAGTGGTAAAACAACCTCGATGTTCCTCTACAAACCACTCAGTCACTGGCCATTTTCCACAGTGGTCTGAAGACACATCCCTGCAGACTGTATCTCCACAAGCTCTAACACTACTCCTCTCCAGGATTACCTCAAATCTATATACAGGAGCGGCTTGTAGCGTAGTGGTTAAGGTAAATGACTGGGACAGGCAAGGTTGGTGGTTCAAATCCCAGTGTAGCCACGATAAGATCCGCACAGCCGTTGGGCCATTGAGCAAGGCCCTTAACCCTGCACTGCTCCAGGGGAGGATTGTCTCCTGCCTCTAATCAACTGTACGTTGCTCTGGATAAGAGCGTCTGCCAAATGCCAATAATGTAATGTAAAGTTACAGGCAGTGACCAGCAGAGGTCGCTAGATGGCGATGAAACACTCTAACCTATGGAGCTACTGGCCCATGGCCACACGCAGTGAAGTTATTCAATTTAAGGGGGCAAATACTTTTTCACGGCACTGTACATGATTTTACTTTTTTAAGAAATGCAAGAATTGAAAAGAAAATAAACTTTGGTGAGCTAAGTGTGCAGTGTACTGTAAATATGTGGAATAAAAAAATATATATATATTTATATATATATATATATATATATATATATATATATATATATATATATATATATATATAAACATTGTAGTATCTGAAATCTTTAATAATTTGTAAATGTGTGCAATATCTTGGTCATATTTTTTCCAGGCTGTTTGGTATGTGATGTGGGGGTACTGTGGGTGACATTCCCGTGTGTGCAGGTGTGATGTGGGGGTACTGAGGGTGACATTCCCGTGTGTGCAGGTGTGATGTGGGGGTACTGAGGGTGACATTCCCGTGTGTGCAGGTGTGATGTGGGGATACTGTGGGTGACATTCCCGTGTGTGCAGGTGTGATGTGGGGGTACTGAGGGTGACATTCCTGTGTGTGCAGGTGGTGCCTGTGTCCTCGCATTCAAAGGCCCGGTCTGGAGCTGGCACCGTCGCCTCCGTCCTCATCGTGTTCCTGCTCATCGCCGTCGTCGCCGGCCTGGGGTACTACTTCCTCAAACGCAAGAACAACGCTTTCAGATTCCAGTACTTCAAGGTAAACGCGCGTCAGGCGGAGCCTGATGCAATGCAGCGCGGTTCACTCTCGCCCAGAAGGGCGTTTCGTTTTTCCATTACTACTCACCACTTAATTTGTCAGCCTCCCCAAGTTTATGGGGTTTGAATCCCTTGGTGATTTGAAATGACGAGCCACCCTGCTGCTCTTCAAGTGTGAGAGTGAGTGCCACAGATTCACTATATTATCCCTGCTTATCTCAAATATAATTCCCGACCTGTCTGGCGTTTGAAAAGGCTACAGTGCCCCCCCCCCCCCAAGTGCATGTATGTCATAAATGCCACATTGTCACCCAGAGAAGCTTCTGCAAAGATTGAGTGTAGAATCAGAAGAATGATTGCATGGAGGGGGGGGGGGAGGGGGGGGACACGGGACACGTTCATGGAAATGCAACTTTGAGGAGTGTGAAAGATAGCGGATCTGCTTCAGTCAGGTGAAACGTGGCGGCTGTGTTTCTTCTCCTGCAGAATGATGATGAAGGCGCTGGGACAGAAGGGGATAACTCCCTGGTGTCCATCCCAAATCCTCTCTACACGGGCTACAGTGCTTTTGTGGAACCCTTTGGAGTAAGTGCTTCTTTCCATAACAGCAGTTAAATGAACTTGCAGGTTTTTGTTTTTTTTTACTCCAAACAGCCCAGAATGAGGCCTTTTTTTTTTTTTTTTTACAACGTGCAGCTCATCGCTTTTTAGAAATAACTTAAAACTGTTAAAGGGTCTCTCTCACTCGAGTGTGAAATGAATGAATACGTTTTTTTTTTTAAATATGTCGTCTGTGGATATAGCCAAAGTTATGTGAATGTGAAAACATACGACATATTCTTTGTTTTAGGATTCACCTGACGCGCAAGCAGACTCTCAGGCAGACTGTCCGGACACGCAGCGTATCCTGGACTAGTTTAAAGAGCGTGTTTCAGACAAATGTCCTGAAGACAAAACAATGTGTAAGAATGTATTTTAGTTATACACTAAAAAATGTATGTACAACTGGAAGAATGTGAATGAATGCTGAATTTGTGGGTGTTCCAATGGGAAGGTCCCACACCCAATTTGTTACTTTATAAAAGCCAGTCCTGGAGGCGGTTGCACAAACTATGTTTTCTTAATAAATTTTTTAGCCTCTCCAGTTAATACTTACGGAGTAATAACGCTTTCATTGTAGTATCTTACGAAGTATTGATACTTGCCAATATTTGAATGACACACTTTATTCAATTTAAACAGGAAGCATCATGGTAGGATTTTACAATGTATGACTTTTGATTTGGAGTTAGCCGATGTTAGGTAATTATTACAGCAAACTGAAAATGTGTTATTTTCATTTGTTCATTCATTTTGCAATATTGACCATAGTCATATCTAGTTACATGGCTTTCTGACTGTCTGCTTATCTACCCTTCATACTCAGGGGCGTCTAAATAGCTGATCGTGGTGATTAAAATCTTACTAAGGGCTTACATTTTCAGTATGAAATGATGTTTACTGTGAAAATACTCCACTGTGACATAATCACCATACATTCTGAGGAATGCACCAGTGGCAAGTGGAGTGCTTTAAAAGTAGTTTTAAGTAGCTGTTTAAATTGAGCTTCTCAGCCTGAGCACATGTCCTGCAACCAAATCAGAGGCAGCACTAGTTATAAAGTAATTGAAGTAAAAACTCGAGATCTGTTGAAATCTTTACATGTGAACATAGGAAGCATTGTAAACCGCATGAGACAGTGTGTGGAAAGTCAGAATAAAAAGAGAATGCTTACTGAAGCCTCCCTTATGTTCTTTTTTTCTTTTTAAATTACTTATTTATTCCAGAGCGGGGCCCCTGTTAACCTGCTCCAGGACATCAGTGTTTCCCCACTTTAAACTCAGACTCAGAAATTCAGACCCCACACCCCACACCCCACACCCCAGTCCCCAGGTGCAGGGAGTAAATCGTCAGCTAGTTTATTTTATCGATTTAAGTGCTGAAGAACAACAAAACCAGCAGACCCTCTGTGACCAGCATCGTTGATCCCTGTTTAATGTTTTTGAAATGGACTTCAAAACTTTGCAGATGATTAAACACAAATATTTCTAAATAAATTCCAAGCTTATCATCTATATTTATTTGACCTACTATATATCTAATGCACAATGACACATGACAACCATGACACGACAACTCTGATGAAAATATGGCTCCAGTGCACTGCTCCAATCTCCAAACAGGCACACACAAACCCCCACACCACCTACACCAATCTCCAAACAGACACACAAACCCCCACACCACCTACACCCATCCCCAAACAGACACACACCAAACCCCCACACCATCTACACAAATCTCCAAACAGGCACACCCCAAACCCCCACACCACCTACACCAATCTCCAAACAGACACACACCAAACCCCACACCACCTACACAAATCTCCAAACAGACACACACCAAACCCCCACACCATCTACACAAATCTCCAAACAGGCACACCCCAAACCCCCACACCACCTACACCAATCTCCAAACAGACACACACCAAACCCCACACCACCTACACAAATCTCCAAACAGACACACACCAAACCCCCACACCATCTACACAAATCTCCAAACAGGCACACCCCAAACCCCCACACCACCTACACCAATCTCCAAACAGACACACACCAAACCCTACACCACCTACACCAATCTCCAAACAGACACACACCAAACCCCACACCACCTACACAAATCTCCAAACAGACACATACCAAACCCCCACACCACCTACAATTTTGTATGTACTTGGTCAGTGACCCTTCCTCAGGTCTGTACTCCAGGAGTGAATAGAAGGTTAAAGTTCAAGTTAATTTAAGGGTATGTACATTCATATCCTGTCTGTGTGAACCTTGGACATCACCAGAAAATCTTCACTGGAGATGTTCCAACCTTCCGGGTCCCAGCCATGTACCCTTCCATGTGCAAGAAATAAACTGTTTTCATCTTTCTTGTGCATGAACTAATGATGCCACAACACACAGCTGAGTAAACCATGTCCAATTTCAAATTACTTTTGGTCCCCCAAAATGGGGGGGGGAGACTATGTATAACAAAAGCTGCCATTTCTAAATTCCAAATTAAAGCTGGCAGTCCTAATATTAATTCGTTTCATTTTCAAGTTCAAGGTGGAGTACGGAGCCAAAGCAACGTAACTGTCCAAATACATATGGACTGCACTGTATTTGTTTTCAGCATACAGCTGCATTTGTTGGGAAGGTTTCTCTCCTCAGTTTCTATGGCAACAGGCAATAGCTTGCCACAAACAGATGGTAGTGATTGTGTTCTTTCAGAAGCAGCAATGGGGAGAACAGCTATCAGTCACTACTAGATAGATTGTAGTATCTGTAGCTTTACCAGATTCCATTATATATATATATATATGTTTTTTTGTTTTTTTTACCTGACTTCCATTGGATGGATTGATGTTGAGCTGCCTGATTTTTAACAAATAACATATAAATATAGTCAAAGAAGTGGGTTTCTAACTGGGAGAGTTCCTTTGTTCTCTTGACCTAAATACTTCTTGCACCTAAAACATGCTCTGGTCTCAAGTCTACTGGCTGAGGGTGTTTTTCACGGTGACGGCACACAGGAAATGGAAAGGAGCTGCCATTCTGTCGACGAGCATTGATGTGCTTTGGAACACACCTCCGTGTCGTATTTATTCCACTGAGCACAGTTGTCAATCGACACCCCAGGGAGTCAGACGCCCTGGTGAGATTTGGCCGACGGGACTGTGCAAACTCAGTTTATTGTGTTGGTGTGGTTGAGCTTAAAACAGCTGTACAGACAAAGCCCATTGCAAGTCTAAATTCAGTTTAATCCAGGACTAATCTGTGTCTGTGAAACTGGCCCTATATCATGTTTTGAGATATTTGGCTATTGAATTCATATGTACCGTAGTATTTTTAATATCCTGCTTCCAGGATAATCCATTTTATAATCTACAGAAGTGTACTCAAGTAGCTTTAGCATGTTTACATTTTTGACAAGACATTTATAACCCTATGATTAGGCTCTCGAATGGTCTGTATAAAGTGCCAACTCCAAAGAGCTCCCAATGTTTTAACAAGATTATTTTATACTTTTCCATATATTACTGTAAACTCATGTGGATTTATAATTATTTATAATCCTAAAGTCAATCTTTGGCGATCTCCTTAACCATGCAAGGAACAGGAAGCAGGGAAAAACAGGCCACAAGATTTCCTTCTACAATCACATAACTGAAATGTTTTTTATTTGGTTGAGACAAAATTAGATATGGTAGGGAGACTGATAAATTATTATTATCACTTAGTAGTTTTTTTCTTTTTTCTTTCTGCTTTCAAGTAATGCCTAAAACAATTCATCAGATAATTAATTAGAATTTTTCATGTACTATTACAATTGTATAGATTGCCAACAGAATTTACTTCACCCAAACTCATTTGTTAAAGGGAATGCATACACTCAGTAAAACACAGAAGTACAAAGATAATATTCAGACTTGATTGCTTGAACTAACCAAAAACAAAATAAATGTACAAATTTTAATTAAGGATAGTTACCTACATGTATTCAAGCTAGTGCTTTTCATGGGCAACTAGATCTCACAAATGAGCTAGACTGTGTACCCACATATTTGTGCCTCATGTAACATTGGGTTTAGGCATTTGCTTTTTAGAATTGTCATTTTATAGCCCTAAAGGAAGGAACTGCAGTTAATGGCGTTAGCCTTTCATGATTTCCCATTTCACTTTTGTGAGCTGAACTCTCAATTGCCCAACCATCCACACCAAACAGGCACATACCAACCCCCCACACCACCTACACAAATCTCCAAACAGACACACACCAAACCCCCACACCACCCGCACAAATCTCCAAACAGACACACCAAACCCCCACACCATCTACACCCATTCCCAATCAATGGCTAACACTAAAGGTACTGCACTATGTAGGGAACAGGGAGCCATTTTAGATGCAGCCTTGCATTAGTTCCAATAGTAGGGGAGAATCACAGCTGGAAAATAGTACATCTTGTACCATTACATAAAATTACATTCATTACATAAAAAATGAAATGGCTAATTTACAGTAGGTAGGCAGAATTAACACAGACAAGTTTAAATATTTGGAATAAAGGAATCTGGACAGGTTAGCAAAAATTAATGAGACAAAGCTAGATGTTTTCCGGTGGTTAGTTTATAAAAAAAAAAAAAAAAATAGTGCTAGTTTTGGTGGACGCAGCAAGTATATAGCTAACAACAACATTAACAGCACACATTGATAAAGTTGTCTTGAAACGATCATCTTAGGGAATAATTGCCAGGAAGTGCTTACAATCGTCGATTGTCCAAGGCAGTCTTGATGTTGCAAAACCTTGGCAGTCATTATGCAAGTACACAAGGACCATTATTTTCTGATAAATTAATCTTACTTTTATAGAAATTATTAAACACCACTTCACACTCACAATACTGTAGCTTACCATTGCTTGAAAAGTGTGCTGAAATTACTTACATTTTCATCTGAGGTACCTCATTGGAATTACGACTGGAAGAGAATGCCATGATCAGATGACACCAAAATTTAATGTTTTAGCCGTACACACCATCAAAATTGAATGCATACAAGGAGAAGCATTGTTTTTATATCTAGTATCTCAAGGACGACAAACCCAATGAGGCTAACTACAAAGCATGAGCAAAATTTGAGTGGTCACCCACCCACACTCACAGAATAGCCCAATAACCATTTCCATTTGGATGACTGGTTCCAAATGCATAATTAATTTTACTTTTACTCCCCCTACAAAAATGGTTCCACAACACTTTACCCCCTCAAAGATAGATGTCACATTGGGAGCAATTATGGCAGGTTCCGATTATTTTGTCCTACTGAAGCATTCTGCTATTGACAAATAATCATTTTATTTGGGATAATGAGTGAGCAGTTTTTTCAAGGCACATTAACTGTCGTTGGCCAACGAGATTGCAGCTAAAACATAAGATATTCACTACCACCTGGGCAAAACCAAAATTTCTATTAGGACTATGAATAAAAGTTGTTTATGATCTTTAAATCACAAAAAGATAAACGAGGCAATAAATACTTTTATTTTCCTCAATCACCCTAAATAGCATTTAAACATTTGTTCTGTTCAATTTTTTCATACAATATAAAATGATAGCATATCAGAACATATTAAATCATGTTCATGTAATGCTCAATCAACTGCATAAAAAAAAAAATTTAAAAAATGAAATCAACAGGTCATTTTGGGGTCCTACAAAACAGAAATTCATCCTCCACCAATTTCTGGAAAGAGCTCTTCTGGAAAGTCCCCTCCAGAAAAGAAAAGAAATTTTAACAAAGGTTTATTTCACCATTCTTAACAGTTAGACCAAATATACAACACTGACAGCACAGCTTTTTCAACAGATCTCGACATTGTTCACAGAACCAATTGCATTAGAAAATTACGTTTGTACAAAAAAAAAAAAACTATTTCTATATCTTATAAAAATGTAGACTACTATAAACCAATGTGAAACCCCAGTAAAACATTTGCACCCATTAACTGTCAAGACAATCTGGAAGAGATGAACTTTTCATAGATAATCCTATGCACTTGTAAATCGCTTTGGATTAAAAGCGTCTGCCAAATGACTAAAATGTAAATGTAAATGTAAAAGCACTTTTCTGGTGTCATTTTCAACTAAAGCACTAGTTATGCAGTGAAGTTATGCGTCCCAGTTTGTGATTTAATCCTGACCATTCCTGTACGGACTCTGGCTAGTGTGCAGACACGCAACGGGCCAGAGAATTGCCCAGGGAGGGAGGGCTTTGGTCGATAGAGCATTCTCATCACGTAACAGCAACTTGTCTAGATAACTAGGCGCATTCCTGGTTGCAAATAATGTATGGCTGTCCAGTGCAATAGCTGGACAGCTTTGCCAGGGAAGTAAAATGAAAAGTAAGCAGTACCTTAAAATAATGGTTTTATACCGGCAATTGGGAATTCCAAATTAGGGAAGAACACAATCTGAAATCGTCTTAGAAGAAAAAAAAGCTACTGGTTTCAGTTTTAAATTTTTATTTCAATACATCTCAAATAACCACCAAGATGTTGTGCTATACAAATTGGCATAACTGATAAAACTTTATGAAGACAAAATCTGTGAATGTATATTTAGTCAAACATTGTGTTTCAAACTTGGTCTAACTCTACAATGCACACCTCGGAATACCAACCTAACTAGGGGCCTCTAATTAAATCCAAGTCTTCAAGCCAACCCTTTAGCACCCAGCAGTTTTTCCACAATAAAAGTGAATTATCTGAGCATCTAAGCAAAATAAATTTTAAAGGCAATTAAGATAGTAAAGCAATTTACATTGGCAACATTCATTTTGTTATTTCATACAAAGTCATGACATGAAGAGTGAAATAATTCAATTCCAGCACCAGGAGAGATGCAAATGGGCTTGTTTTCAGGAGTAGATCACACGTTATTCCACGTTATTTAAAATTTTTGCCAAATTCCTTCATAAAAAAAAATATATGTTGTGCTGTTAATCACTTTGGTAATAACATGTCAAAAAGCAAATGTGAATCAAGAAGCGGCAACAGGTTTAAAGACACACATAAATTAAATTAAATTAAATTAATAAAAACTGGAGTTTTGATTCTGAGCTCTGAGAGGAATAGTACCAGACAATACGTCCAGAGATTTTTATAGGTCAAATTGCCTTGCACTCCAACCCTGGATACATTTAAAAGTTTTCAGCCATTTCATCTTGGTACAAATAAATTCACTTTCTGTACAAAATAAGGCCTTAAGCTCTGCTCCACACCAAAAAAAAAGAAAGATGATAAATGGGCCAACATTAAGCTGAACAGGTTTCATTAATTTGTTAGGGAAACTGAATATGCAGAAAAGTTCAAATACAAAGTGCACAGCCTTGTTTATCCAGAACAAAGTTTACCCATTACTGTCCTCAATGAAAATCTATTTCCAACAAAAAGCAGGAAGGCAAACCCATTTGAACAAGGGGTAAAAAAAAACTGCTGGGAATTTAACCTAAACATTAAATGCACATCAGAAATTTTGGTTAGAACTTCAACCAAGTAGAAAAAGAAATTTGCCTTACAAAAATCTATGGATACTGCATAGTAATATGACATGGCTTTGCGATTATCATCTTTTTTGACCAAAATATATGATATTAAAACAGGGCATTTATGCTTACAAAATTTTGCATCATACTTAAATATACTGAATGAAAAGCAGCATATCCAAACAGCATCTGGTGAAAATGCAACGGCCTTTAAATTTTGTACATCTGGGGAAAAATTAAGTTCCTTCACCTAAAATAATAATTGTAATATGACACTCACGTTCCCTTAAAATATAATCCAAAAATCATAGTCAGGGCTCAGCAATGCCTTCATTTAAAATTTCATCGATAAATGTCAACTGGGCGATTCTCGTAAATAACTGCGGTTCATACTGGGTAAGCAATGAGTGGCTGAATCTGAATCACAGGAGACAAATTAACTTGGAGGATCTTCTGAGCTTTCCTCCTGACCTCCTCATCAGTGATGGAGTCATCTACCTTGATCACCTTCAACCTCAAGTTGTTCTCGTTAAGTTTAGAGTCTTCCGGGCCTTCCACGACCCACACCGACCGGGACACATCCCGGTCTTTCTGGCAGCTCAGCACCCTGACCGCGTCCTTGGCCCTCCAGTCCAGTTCGTCGCCCACCTGGCCCATACTGAAGGGGACCATTTTGTAGCTCCCGCTCTCGTTCAGGAGCCGGCCGTTGTGACACAGCGCCGGGGCGAGGTCCCCGATCAGCGCCACGCCCACTTTGACGGGACAGGAAACCGGTCGCACGCCCCCGGACACGACCGCTCTCGGAGTCTTACCGGCGGTCTCCAAGGGCGGGACCGGTATCCCCGACAACGTCACCGGACGGTGCGAGTTCGGCCCCTTATCGGACCGGATCTGCAGTCTGGCGGTGTGGCCCCCGGAGGCGCCCGTGATGTTCGCCAGTTTCAAGCACGGCTGCACGTGGACGGGCCTAACCGCGTACAGGGGAGGCTTGGCGAGCACCGCCTGCTTGAGAGACTCGTGCGAGAGGTTAGTCAACATTATCTTGGGCTGATTCTTCACAATCATTTTAGCCGTGGCGCTCAACAGCGTGTAGTCGATCTCCTTCTTCTTAGAGAGGGCCTTCCGCCCTCTTCGCCTGGAGGCTTTCTGAACCTTGGAGACTTTGCTGCCGACGTCAGACGGAGGTCTGTCGATCTTCTCGGCCGGCAGGGGTTCTGTTGTGCAAGATTTATAACCGTACACGTCTTTGCTCTTGAGCACAACTGGTTTGTGACCTTCGTCTTTGAGGCCCTGTAGAAAGGACACGAGCTGCATCTCGGTGTCCGACAGGTCCTTCGACATCGGGTTGAAAACCCTCAGGGCCTCCGCCAGAGCAGTTTGCCCGGCTGAGGCGATTCTGGACCAGGAGTGAACCGCCTTTTGAGGAACCTCCTCTTCACAATTCATGGCATAAACCAACTGCTTAACTACATAAGCATTGAAGATGCCTCCTGTAAAAAACAACATTGACTGGAGTTAGTCAGGACAGAGAATAAAATCGGGCAACTTAAACGAAATATAAACATCAAGTCAGAATTATTCACTTCCTTAAGGGGGAGGCACCACAGGTAAATAGAGGGGAAAAAATAGCATACTGATCTTGTGTAGCATACAAAGCAGAGGTTAATTTACACAGCAGCACAACAGCAGCAATCAAGAAACAGGCGATTCCTTCGAACAGTCACTGAACACTGCGACAAGTCTGGCTGATGGCAAACCACAGAACACTCCTGTGGAAAGAACATTTTAGCTACAAGTTACAAAGCAGAGTGAGGTGATAGCCTTAGATAAATGTTGAAAAGTCCATTTTGGATAATACTCTTGGACACGCACAGCATAAGGTCAGTAACATACATATACAGACACATCTTCTTAAAGGTAACAATTAGCTAACTGGAGTTAGCCGTGTGATTAAATAAAATCAATACTTCGCCGTTAACAGTAGGCTACAGCAGCCAGATAGACAGTAGCTAGCTAGCTGGCAGTGAAATGCTAACGTTAGCCTGTGCGCGTCCTTGTGTAACTAGGTGAAGGGAAAACAGTGAAACGAGAAATATTTTTAACCTTGCCGTAGTAGCCTAGCTACAGTTATTTAAACCGAATATTCAGTAACGTTAACAGTTAGCTGTTGTTAATGGCAGATGTTCTTTTTCAGCATTTTGTCAATGGAAGGCCAAACAATGCCTTCAGTTTTCAATATTTCCAGTTTTACACATGAATGTTATACATTACAGTATATATGACTGCATCCAGCCAAACTACTTCCATGAAGATACTGGATTATACATCCAAAAACCATATCGCAGTAACGTTAATTAATTCAAGCAGATGAGGCCAGCTGACTAAGACTCTTTTGACGTACACAGCAACAGTCGCCACAGATGGGCGGGACTCAAAGATGCTATTGATATTTTTCTGTTAATGATTAATCGAGGATCATTTAACAAAAGCAGGAAATTCAGTTTCATCTCGTCTTTAACATTTGAGTGGACGGGCAATTCCAGCATTAAGGATGTGCCATTTGGACACAAAATAACTCTTCTCACATGATAAAAAAATAAAATAAATGTTAATGCATATAATCATATGGCACTTGGCAGAGGGGAAGGGCCTTATATTGTTAAGCCAGAAAGAATGTACATTATGGATGTGATGCAAAAACACAGGTATTTTGGGGAGACTATACACTTTCTAACAACTCTGTGCATTTTAAAGTCTAATGCAGACGGTTTGTATTCATGTAATGCAGGAGGCTTGGCTGAACATAACAGCCATTTTGAAAATATTTATATCTTCATCTTGATTTTTATGAGACACCAGCCTTATAAGCTGCCTTTTTTGTGCATGTCAAGGGCTTGTTTTCACCCCCTTTGAAGAATTAACTAGTTTAGTCAGCTTAAAACAATCGACATACCAAGCAAAACATGGGAAACATTTTCTTGTCGTTTTCCACCCATGGAACCGGACGTTACCATGATTTTTCATAGGCTACAATCTCTCTCTTAACTGCAGCGTTGACCTAAAGCCGCACACTGTAGGCCATTTCATGAAAGATGGATCGGCCAGAATACAGTGACTGAATAAAGACTGCCGATGCAGGATTCCGTGTTTTTGCCATGAACCTGATTTGAAGAAAGCACAAACTGTTTCTTTGAATCAATAGTCCGTTTTGGTTTATTGATCATAATGTTTCCCCAGCATTGGTAGCTCTACGGAATTCAAAGCGCCAATGACGTTTTTTTAAATAAAAAGGCGAAAACAAGACGTCAAGACTCCAGCTAGCTTGCTCTGAACGCAACAGCTCTTATTGCACTTAATGGTATTGGGCCATAACTTAACCGGTTCGACATTTCTATTTCACAAATGCGTGCGTTGTCACTCTTCTGTTTTCAGTTCCAATTAAAATGACGGTTATTAATGTGAGGCATATTAGCCTGTGTGGCAAATGTTAGTTTTGATTATCGGCAGAAGACCTGCAACCATATGGCCTACCCTAGTTCCGTCGACGCACAAAATTTGTCTCTGGACAAGCAAAGAATGACAGATGAGACTTCACAATATCATGGTCAGGTTAACAATCAGTTAAAACCTTGTATTAGAGATATGCCTATTTCACAAGATGGCGACAAATAAGTGTTACAAGTTTTTTTGTTTTTGTTTTTACAATGTATTTTCAATTGTTACAGTAGGCAGTTACAGGAAATTTGACCATGTAGCCTAAGTAGCTAGCTAACGTGGTTAACTAGGCTAGCTACATGACGATGAAACAGTCTTGGCATTCCACAGTGCATCTAATTCTGTGTATACAACAAAGCATTAAGATATGCTTTGGGCGATGCAGAAAGCCACAGAAAGTGGATGGTTAGCCAATTTTACCAAACTAACAGTGTTAAATGTCAGAAAGTAAAATGCTAGCTCGCTAATGTAGCTATTGTATTTAGGCTGGAGTTTCAACCCAGGCGCCGTCCAACACTATTTTTTCATCCACTTTGCCACTTAAGTTAGCTCCATACTTTTTAAACCGTGCAAAACAAGGTAGCAAATTATCCCCTTCCTAGCCCAGCTGTCTCTGATGTCTCATTTTCGGGATGAGAAATGTTACACAAGCACCCATGAACATTTGAATGTTATGTCGGCCTGTAGCGTAGTGGTTAAGGTTAAGGTAAAGGACTGGGACATGCATGGTCGGTGGTTCTAATCCCGGTGTAGCCACAATAAGATCCGCACAGCCGTTGGGCCCTTGAGCAAGGCCCTTAACCCTGCATTGCTCCAGGGGAGGATTGTGTCCTGCTTAGTCTCATCAACTGTACGTCGCTCTGGATAAGAGCGTCTGCCAAATGCCAATAATGTAATGTAATACTGTAATGTCAGTAACCTAGCAAAAATGCTGAAATCTGATGCGTTTTCATATTCTATACAGTTTAACTAAAGTTACCAGCCTAGCGGTAGCATTACAGCATGCTCACTAGTGAATCCTGTTACGGTTTTAAGCTTTTTCATAGTCAAAGATAACATTAGGTTTATATGATACTTGTGCACATATACAGATGCATTTATATGTATAGACAAATGGTGATCTTTTATTTTGTATTTCATTCAGCCTGGTTACACACGCTAAAAGGAACGCAGCTTAAACCGTCGCTAAGGCCAACGAGGATCTAGCTGGCGGTGGTGTTTGTAGGAAATGTAGTACCTTAAAATGGGGGCACCATTTAGAAAAGGTGCCGTCATTTCAGTACAGAGTACAGAACCAAAATAACTAAAAATGTGTCACTGTCCAATTAATTATGGTGCTCGCTAACTGTTAATTCGGAAAATTGTCTTTGTTTAGAATTAGGAGAGCTTAACGGGGACCTTTCTCTGGGGAACTGTCCGCTGCCTCTCACCCGCTCGCCAAATCCACATCAACACTGCCCAAAATTTATTTCGAAAATACAAAACCATCAGGGAGGAAACGCTTGATGTAAACAATTACACCTCAACCGGAGATGAGCACTGGTGTAGTTTACGGTTGGGTGCACAAATCTGCACTGAAGAAAACAGCCCCTCAGTTACACCATTGTCAGTAACACGGACATGAAACCACACGTACAAAACACAGTTGGAAAGCTCGTACCTCCCTTTATTGAATAAAAGAGTTCAAGCAAAACACAACAAATCCAAATGTCTTAAAATGGCCTTTAAAACAAGAAGCACGAACGGCTGATATAACTGCCTACCCCCCACTTCCACTTTCTGTTTTTTACTCAAATGGATTATTCAGCAAATGACCACTGAATCTTCAAAGTGACATCTCTATATGTAAAACCAAGGTATATTCATTTCATATTTAGTAGCAGATATTGATAGTAGAATGACGTTGTATGATTTAGGGATGTGACAAATCACCAGTTTTTGTAAACGATTACCATCCCATTTTGTAAATGGTTAACCGTGTAACCGATACTGCTTATGACCACTAGGGGCATATCTTATATATGAGGAGGAGAAAATAAATGAATAAAACTGCAGTAACCTCCTGAAAATGGAATTAAACTTATTTTCATTAAATGTCTACATTGCAAGTCAGATAACAGCCTAATTGCCCAATTAAAGATTTACATTCACGTTGACATCATGCTCACAGATGTCCAGCAGTCTGTAGTTAAAGCCGGGTAGGTTAAGTCCAGGGGTGCGGGTCGATTGGCTTAATTAACATGAAATGTGCCCAATCGGCTGTTTTTTACAGACAGGGTTGTGCACTCAAAATTCCGTGGTCAAGTTAATGTCCAATATTTACGTGATTAAAGCTACAGGAAAACAGTGTAAATATAAAAATGGGATTTTGTAGATACCATAGTCGACAGGTCTAATTATTTTACTTTTATGCCAATGGTTTCTATACAATTTGGCTCATACTTTTATGTAACAACAGTAAACTTTGCCAATTAATTAGATTGTATACAGCGCAGGGCAATCTTTGTGGTGACACGATTAATGTGGTCCATTTAAAGCATGGAATTTTTGCTTTCAATATCCGATGGATATGATGTAATGGTGCAAGGATCTCTCTTTTATGCCAACAATTCTACTTGATTTTAGAAATAGTTTAACTACATGGTCCTGGAAAATGTAGGTAAGCTAGCTCTAGCTAACATAATATATAGAACGCAAAAAACATTGGACAATCAAAAAAATTAATAGTAGAGAAATTGCTGGATTTAATAAAAGTATGAATAGTGGTTACACATGCAGGTTTTATTTTATGTTTTTAAAAGCGTTAACCGTGTTAAGACGTTGGCCATTTTGGTCAAGTGTCCATTTCAGTTAACTAGTTAATTGATTAACCATGCCCATCCCAAATATGTTTACATATAAATTCATATCATTTCACCCTAACATCTAGACTATTATTAAAGACCAGTTTATGATAACACCAGGTAACGTTCTGGTGGTTGTACGATACAATTATTATTTTATGCACTGTGAATACAAAATGGAAAAATAATAATAATCGAATTGCAACTGCAATATTGGTCCGAAAAATCATATTTAAAGGAGCACTGTCACAATTTTTCTAGTTGAGTTTATTTGGATTAAATGCTTAAATTATGTGCGTAGGCATTTTTAAAGTCACGGTCAGTGTAGCCGTTTCCTAAATATGTGGCAAAACTTTGGCTTGAATCTTCAGCCTGTGTTTCCCAGAAGGTAACGGGCCCTCAAACTCCACCCTGGAATGCAGAGTCTGGTTTATGGACAACCACCCATTCAGGCAATCACGTGACACTCCCAGAAAATATGCTAACGTTATCATACAAATATCGCGGAACCTACCTTGTCTAGCCTGAGCAATACAATGGACGGCTCTGACTTTGCCGAGTTTGACTTTGTCGATTTTGACGAAGACATACAACCTTACAGTTTTGAACCGGGATTTAGAGAGGAAGAATTTCGCGAGCTAGAGAGACAGACAGTGGAGGAACATGGACAACCGAACACGGAGTTTGCATCACTGCCAATAATAACTTTGATCAAATCCTTGCCACATCCTGCAGTACTCAACTTCTTCTGCAGCAATAGGACAATTAATTGGCCAAGATTTTGATACAGCTTGTTAGCTAGATATTTACCCACTCCTCGCTTGGTTGCCATTCGGGGCCCCTCGTCTCTCTCGCTCACGCAATTCTTCCTCTGTAGCTATATTCGGTTCCAAACTGTAAGGTCGTATTTCTCCGTCAAAATCGAAAAAAGCTCGTCCTCTGAAGACGCGGCTCCACTGCAGCCATCAATGTCAGCAATCGCCATCACCCATCGGACACTGAGGGAACGACTCCATCGTAATTGACAGTGGCTGACGATGGCGATGGCTGAAGTCGATGGCTGCGGTGGTGCTACCTCAGGCTATAGCCAAGGTATGTGGTGTGGATGGGTGCTCGCCGTCACGACCAATTCTGTCTTTTTATGAACGGCATACGCTTAGTCATTACTCTGTCAATAAGCATTTGTTTAGTCCAGTGTATGCAAGTTAGGGAAACATATAAATTGCCAATTTCCCTACAGTTTAAGATAGGAATAGAGATAACTAGTGCTCATCTCTCAGTGGATTAATATCAGTACCACTAGCTAGTTAGTGAAACGGACAGCAAACCATTCAGCAATAAATATATGTAGAGAAGTAGATAAGCATGACATAGGTAGATATAATTAAGTTAGCTCCCTAGCTAGCAAAATAAGAAATATCTAGCTAGCGAGACAGCCAGACAGATAGATCGCTCGCTAAGCCATAGCCGTTTTTTATTCCTAGCTAGCTAGGGAATTTTCTATCTATCTAGCTAGGTGTGGCCTATATCTGGGCTCAATGTACATAATAATCAAGATATTACATATGAAGCACTACATATTCACAAAAGCATCGCTAGCTTGCCGATGCACAGCCTATTACACACAGCAATAAACAAATATGATTGACGTCATCGCAGAGACAGAACCGGAAACGTGACCCCGGAGGGGATAAGTTTTGTAAGGGGGATAGAATTTGTTGTGACATCGCCCATAACTTAGTCTCTGCGTTCAAGGTTGGAGTTGGAGCGCCCATTACCTTCTGGGTAACACAAGCCTGCGATTCAAGCCAAACACGTCCAGTGACGTCACGGGTCGTGTTTGCTTTGAGGAGTATTGGCCCATACTTAGGAAACGGCTACACTGACAATGACATCGATTTAAAAAAATGCCTACAGATAATTTAAGCATTTAATCCAAATAAGCACAACTGAAAAAAGCGTGACAGGGCTCCTTTAAGTGTTCACATTCATGTTCTTGACTTTTCCTTTCCCGACAACTACAATTTTATAAATGTTGAAATAATTGTATGGATTTAAATGTTTCACTACAAACACACGATTACAGCTAGCTATAAAAAAATGTGTCTACCTTAAAGTGTAATTACCATTTAAAAATTGTAGACATCTCTCAAAGAAGCTATTAACTTAGCTACAAGCATAAAACAAAGTGTGGTTTGATGGTAATAAATTTACCTACGGCACCCAACGTGAACAAGCTAGCTCCAACTAAGTTAGCTAAGTTAAGTTAGCGAAGTTAACTTAGCTACCTAGATCGCAAGCCATCCAGTCGGTTAACGTTAACGTAGTTAGCTAGATAACCGATAATTAACGAACCATACCTCCAAAACCAACAACCACAAACCAGCACAACGACTAGCTAGCTAGCGTTAGCAAAACAGCACGCTGACTTTACGGTAGCTAGCCAACTAGCTACGCAGTTTATCTAACGTTAACTTACTGGTAGCAGTTAACTTCACGTTAAATGTTAGTAATGTTAACTGTTAGGCTATCTTAAATAACGTTAGACAGACTACTTTGGCTTATAGCTCACGTTAACTAGCTTAAACATAGACTAAGCAAGCCGGTCAAGCTATTTCGGTCGACTTCAAGTCTTATTTTTTCATAATAGAGACGCCTAGCTCGACATTTGAGCTGGTTAGCCTAGCTAGTCAGACAGGGAACTCGGTAACAGCTCGAAACACTAACGTTAGCATTAACGTCAGTTTCTGAACCAGTCATTAACGTTACTTTTAGTTACGTTAGGCTATAGCGATAACCATTGAGCTAACGTTAACTTAACTAGCCAAACAAACAAAAGTGTCAAGAAAGCTTCCTTTCGGTCCGTCTAGCTAGCTAGCTAGGTAGGTAGGTAACATTAACAGTTAGCCTAGTCTAACTAAATGATCTGACATCTAGACTAGCTAGAGCTATGAGAAGAAAGACATTCGTCACGAAAACCTCAAACATGGGAAATACCACTTTATTTAACTTGGAATCAAACGATCCAAAAAAAACATAATTATTCACCAATCACGGGAATATTTTTTTAAATGTAAATGAATACAAGTTAGCAGCTGTCTAGCTAGAGCTAACGAAACGTATTTACGTTATGTTATGTTATCTCACTGTGCTCTTGTTTCGGCAGAAAGGCAGAGGCTCTCCTATGATCTGTAGTCTAGCTCCACTTGCAATTAAGTTCACGTTTTTTAATTAAATAATTGACAGACAGCGGAAATACATGAAAACATGGCAACAGAACAGGATCAAAAGGCGACTCTTCCTCACCGCTTTATCCTAGCCTCCGTCTCCAAGTATTAGCTTGCACCAATTGGTCCACTATGTTCAGTGGCTAAAGTGAAATCAAATTAAAATGGCTGCCGAGTCACAGCGGGGAAATTCTACAGATAACAGGCAGAGGAAGAGGCGGACATTCATTGCATTTGAAAAAAAATGGAGGCGGGACATTAGGCGAAACGCCCAGAATTTTAAAAGTAGGCGTTTTGTCGGCGTAAGGGTGAAAACCCATTGGCTGGGGTGGAACCACAATTTTATCTTGTAAGGAACTAAAATGGGGCGTTTTCAAGAACTTAACTGGGCTGTGATTTTTACAACCGTGAGTACATGCGTCATTTGAAGTTTATTGGAAGAAACCATTGAACTATATGGAAGAAACTCAGTAGGTGGGCACTGGCCATATTACAGATGGACAGAAATTACGACGGGTTAGTAGCAGGATGTGGGAGGGGCCTGGCTGGGTGGGGCTGTGCAATGATACGTAGAAGGAGGGGCAATTGTAAATAATTGCGAAAGTAGCATTTATCGAGCGACTAAGGTATGGCTTGGTGATTCAAGTTCCGTTTTAGCCATAAGATTCACACAGCTGTTGAGCAAAGCCCTTAAACCCACATTGCTCCAGGGTGGATTGCCCCCTGCTTTGTCGAATCAACTGTAAGTTGCTTTGGATAAAAGCTCCAGCTAAATAACAAATTATTTTGTTATTATATTTCCTCAATTTAGTCAGTTATAGTCGTATAACCATACACACACGTCTTAAAGTACATATTTCTTAAAATTAATCAAATTATTGTATTTTCACACCAAAGCTTTTTTCCATCCACTTCCTGGAAAATTATTTTCATTTAGATTTTACGTCATTGTGTATGTTGATCAAATGTCTGTCAATATGCATTCTTGCCCCACCTTATTTGACATCGGCAGTCTCCCCCATTTTCGGGCATCAAACAATATTGGGTAGTTTAACATAATGTAGAATAAAGTGATAATTTTTCATATTTGGTCGGATTTCCTTTGCATGCAATGACTGCTTGAAGTCTGCGACACGTAGACATCACCAGACGCTGGGTATCTTCCCTGATGATGCTCTGCCAGGCCTGTACTGCAGCCATCTTCAGCTCCTGCTTGTTTCAGGGCCTTTTTTCCTTCAGTCTCCTCTTCAGCATGTAAATGAATGCTCAATTGGATTCAGATCCGGTGATCGACTTGGCTAGTACAGGATTACAGATAACTAGTACATTTGTAATGTTCTGCAGCATGCTGATTGGTGAATGTCTGAACTACAGAAAACCTGAAAACATTTACTTGGTAAGGCGTCTACATTTGGGTTTTAGGACATCGTTACACACATTGATATGTTTCCTGCAATGATGTTTAAAGCAATCATCTAGTTATCATAGGAAAAAGAGGGTTATCTCGAGATCTTAACTTCTTCTTGTCATTAGTTCTGTTTTCTTGGGATCTCGAGAAAATGATGTTGTTATCTCAGGAAAACATGTTATTACGTGACAATGACATAAATAACTTCTCAGGAAAACAAAGAAAATGATCTTGTTATCATCATGGGAAAACAGAACAAATAAAATGCATGAATATATGGCCTTTTATAGTGTCCGTAGAAGTCACCCCTTGTGATCTATTTTTGCTCCAAACGCCTATTTTGCCATTGACCTCCATTCATGTTTGAGAAATTAAAATGTTTGGTTCTTGGGCAGTCTCTCTTAGCCTCCACACTAGGCTATTGCCATCCCTCTGACACAAGTCAATCTCGGTCTCATCTGTCCGCTTATCTGCAGGCCCTCTCAGGTACTTCTTCGCAAGCCGTAAACCTGGCCATTCTGTCAGTGCAGCCAACTCGCATCTTGCAGTGTAGCCTCCGTACTTTCTCTGGACTTTGTGAAGTCCTCTGTAGACAGTAGTCACCGACACGTCCGCAACTGCCCCCTGAAGACAGTTTCTGATCAGTTGGACAGGCGTTTTGAGAGTTTTGCTCCACTATGCCCGGAGCGATTTAGCCAGGTCGGACCTCTGTGTGTTGTAGCCCTCTGTGCATTGGCAGCAGCAGAGCTGCACATCGTGAGACACACTTTGAAGGCTGAAAGACGTCAAGAGTCAAAGTTGCACGATGCGTGATTACAAGCAATTTAGCCGTCTAGTTCACAGAAAGCTCAAGGAGGCTTGAAACTACCGAACTCATTAATTCAGTGTGACGAGTACTTAAAATGCGGGCAGCACGGATGGTGCAGTGGGTAGCACTGCCGCCTCACAGCAAGGAGGTCCTGGGTTCAAATCCCCGTCGGCCGGGGCCTCTCTGTGCGGAGTTTGCATGTTCTCCCCATGTTCACGTGGGTTTCCTCCCACAGTCCAAAGACATTCAGGTTAGGCTGATTGGAGAGTCTAAATTGCCCGTAGGTATGAGTGTGTGAGTGAATGGTGTGTGTGTCCTGCAATGGACTGGCGACCTGTCCAGGGTGTATTCCTGCCTTTCGCCCAATGTATGCTGGGATAGGCTCCAGCCCGCCTGCGACCCTGTTCAGGATAAGCGGGTTCAGAAAATGGATGGATGGAGTACTTAAAACGTGTTTTAGAATGCATGTCTGCGTCCAGCTCGCTGTATACAGGCACTTGTGGACAAGCTCATTTACAGTTCTGTGACATTCAGAACTATTTATCATTTAACCAATCACTCTAACAGGACACATCTAGGCAACAAGAAACACCGGTCGGTTGTCACGTGTTCCAACACTTTTTGCTCACCTAGAAAATTGGTTGGTCTGATACAAAAGGGGCGGCACGGATGGTGCAGTGGGTAGCACTGCCGCCTCACAGCAAGGAGGTCCTGGGTTCGAATCCCCGTCGGCCGGGGCCTCTCTGTGCGGAGTTTGCATGTTCTCCCCATGTCTGCGTGGGTTTCCTCCCACAGTCCAAAGACATGCAGGTTAGGCTGATTGGAGAGTCTAAATTGCCCGTAGGTATGAGTGTGTGAGTGAATGGTGTGTGTGTGTGCCCTGCGATGGACTGGCGACCTGTCCAGGGTGTATTCCTGCCTTTCGCCCAATGTATGCTGGGATAGGCTCCAGCCACCCTGCGACCCTGTTCAGGATAAGCGGGTTCAGATAATGGATGGATGGATGGATGATACAAAAGGTGTTATGTTCCAAGTTGTTTCACAAATCAAGAGTAAAAAATACCAGGAAATAAAAGCTGAAATTCAGGTGTGTCATCTCATGTACATCTTTTGACCTCAAACTCAGTTGTCTTCAGTGTATAGCAAACACAAAGGAATAGACCTTGCTGTTCCAATACTTTTGGAGGGGACAGTATCATTGAGGTGGTGGAAAAACTTCCCCCCTCTAGGTCCACTCAACTTATTCAGTGATTTACAGGTTTTGCTTTTGTAAACAGTCATTATGAATTTCCCATAATCCTGAAAATCTATACCAATTAAATTGGCAATGTGTCATTCGACCAGTGGAAAAAATCTTTCCGTACAGACATTCTAATAAAATTTGAATACTAGAACAGTGTAATGAATGGAGGTGCCAGCAGTATCAAACGCTTCCCGGTGGAATAACAAGTTAGCAATAAAATGACAAGAAAAACAGAAATAAGCTTAGACTGTTTATTGTAAACCTACTGCAATCAATTCCAGTGTTGGTGGGACAGAAGGGGTTCGATATGGTTGTGTTTATTTATTTAACCAGAGTACAGCTGTGCGACACCACCATCGTGAAAAGATGATTAACTTTTAGGCCTAAACAAAATGGAACACAACTTTTGGGGAAATGTTTAATCAAATTCTAGAGACACATTTGAGGAAGTGGAACAATCGGCTGTAGGTTTATTGATAACACTGGGGGGGTAACATTACTGACCCTTAAGTTGATGTATTCCTTCAAAATAAATAAATAGGATTTGCTACAATGTACAACTGTAATTGATAAGAGGCCATCGCTGATCAAAGCTCATATGGTCCAAAACATGGATAGAAACCCCAACATATAAACCGAGATGCTAGTGTTGTGAGAAAGGAAACAAAATTAAAAGTTGGTGAGACAACCTGATGCATGCACGGGAAAGACATGGCACAAGGGGAGAGGGAGAGTAACTTTGGAGCCCAGTAACTGAACGAGTCTCATTAGACATTCAGAGTCTTTTTCACTGAAAATATGATGTCCTTAACCTGAGGTACACTGTTGTCTTCCAAGATCTTGGCATAAGGCATGGGGATATCTACACCAGTCACTCGAATAGCTGGCGCATCCAGATAGTTGAAAGCCGGACCTACAAAGAGAGGCAAGATCAATCAATCAATAAATCAATTTTTATTTGTATAGCACTCAACAAAGGGGCTGTCACAAGGCAGCTTTAAAAGCCCCCAATAGTCGAAGTGTCCCTGAGCAAGACACCTAACCCCAAAATGCTCCTGACAAGCTGGTTGGTGCCTTGCACGGTCACCAGGAGGAAAACCATTTACCTTCCATGATCCGTGCGCATATCTCAGCTCCAACCCCAAACTGAGGCCACCCTCCCTCCACCGTGATCAGGTGGTTGGTTTTCATCACACTGGCCTCGATGGCCTCCACATCCAGAGGTCTGATGGTGCGCAGGTTAATCACCTGCGGGCATAGCAACCCGTTAAGAAATCAAGAGTGACGAGGAAAAAAAATCGAATAAATACACAAAAAGTTTTTTGGAATTACTTTTGAAAATGGCTTTTCTTAAAGGACAGCGATCAACGAGCAGCACTTGCCTCACATTCAATGCCCTCCTTCGCCAAGACGGCGGCAGCGTCGAGACAGAAACTCACACATCGAGAATGTGACACAAGTGTGAAGTGACTCCCTGTAAAAAAAAAAATAATAATAATTAAAAATTTAAAAATAAAAATAAAAAGAGAGGGTTAAAGGATCCACATGATCTACCAATTGAGAGCAGTTATCCGAAGCCCAAAAACAAGATGAACAGTATGCGAGATGTGAGGTTCCTGGCATCTGTGGATCGATTGGCATTCCCCATTTGGTCCATCACATTGAATCATGATCAGGTAGGGAGCTGTTCAATCTGAAATGCACTTTCACTTTCAAATGCACTTGGTTTTGACAAAATCTGGAAGGATGACACAGGCTGCACATTCTTAGAATTTTTTTTTTTACATTTCCTACGTACAGTTTTTAGCAGACAATGGGGTAACCAACAAAACAAAATAAACAAAATGAACACAGACGAAAATCAACTGACGTTTAAAAACTAAAAATTTTAAAATAAATAAATAAACTTTCTACTGTAAACCAGTCATAAGTATCATTTGGTGTCATGCGCTGGTCAGCTTGCTGACTTCCCCCTCCCGGAGCATGCATCGTTAACCCCCACCTTTTGGCACACATGCCTGTGGGGGAGAGCTAGAGAAGGATTCCTGGAGGAGCCTTCCTGGGGAGCCCCCCTTCTCTCACATTCCTTACAGGAATACTGGAGATGGCATAAAGATATTTCATGATAATCCCAGGTCAGAATATAGTCATGTTTGGTGTTATTCTGATTGGTTCAGTGCGACTGGTGTAATGGTCTAGTTTTTGTAACAGTCTACCTTTGATATCATAACCATCCAGGAGCCGAGGGGAAACTGGGCAAAAGCCGTCTCCTCAGTAGAAGTAATTTGTTTTAGTGCCCTGACCAAGGTCTTACTGGTGGGAGTTTGGCTGTAAATTACAGATGGGTGACCCATTTTTAGGGTCAAGAACTAAGGCCTAGATTTTGGAGATAAGGAGAAGAAACCAAGCAATCTGGGGTTTTGTCTCCTTTCCTTTCATTCACCCAAATCAGGTTTATACAAAAGGTATATTACCATGAGAGGCACAAAACATATTTACAGCATAATGCAGTTATCATGAAAACTCCCAACTACATTCATAGATATAATATCTTGCAACCTTTCCCCCCCCCGACCATCCAACATCTGATCCGCTCCTTACAGAACACACCTCAACCCACAGTCAGCCCTACGACCCTGGGTATCCAAAGGCAAAGTGGGACTCAGGGAGGGCTGCCCTGTGTGAGGAACCAGAGAGTTGGGGCTTCTGGCATGTGTCAAAGGAACAAAGGACAATACACTGGCCATAAGGACCAATAAAAACTCAACTAATGCGTCTGTGACCCACCACCAGGACACCTCCTATGGGAAAGGCTTAGGACACTCCCACAGTGCCCCCATTTGGACACTTCCGTCTTTACACCCTACACTTCTCCCCCGGGGTTAATGGTGGACTTTTTGTGATAACTACATCATAATAAAACATAAGGGTAATCGGTTTGGTATGGATGTGATCCAGTAAATACAAGGAATCGGATGAGATACATTTCATACCAAATGGAGTTTAATAAACCATAGTTTCAGTAACTCAAGGGAAAACCTGCATGTCCTCTCTTGGTAATCATTGGTAACCAATCTGGGAAGATCGCATTCGACTTCCCACACAACATGTCTTGTGTATGTATGTATGTATGTATGTATGTGTAGCAGCGGAAGATCGCACTCAACTTCCCACACTGTGCATACTCTGTATATGTGTGTAGTCAAAGCAGGCTGGGTAAGACTATTTACTCTATATTTTTATTTTCAATTTGTCTATTTTGTAATTGACTGTGATATTCTAAAAGCTAACAACCTACCTGTCTGCGAATAAACTACTTTTTTTGTAACTTGCGTGACCTCCATGACTCCAATTCATCCTGTACCTTTTCAGCCTAAATTACAACTGAATACTGAGGGGGACAATATTGATCAAAGACCGACTGATCAGCGGCTTGGTGCTTTTGTGGTGGTTCCAAGCTGGGAAAGGCAGTCAAGTTCGGCCCATAAAAGGATTGGTGGTGTATGGCTCTTGTAATTTGACGCGAAGGGAACCCATGGGCGTTTCTACGCCGGTTCCTGTCAAGTTAACTCGAAGGAGCCCTCTAAATACACGCCGACCTGGGCTCGCAACTATCATGGCAGTATTTTGCATGTATTGTGTTGGCTAGACCCTCAGCCTCTGAGTTCTCCGCCGACCTGAGATTTCGGCAATAATGCTAATCCCGGGAGCATATATTGAGTAATTGTGGCGCCGGTAAGAGTCGAGTAACCACTCCCGAGGTTCGCGCACGTTTCAAAACTAAACTTCTAAATTAAATGGAGTTAGATAAACGAGTAAAACTATAGTAACCACTAAGCTTACAACATGGCTCCGTTTGCGAATGGAGAATAATAAGAATTTTACTGATCCGTTTCAGGCCAGCCGTAAGCGGGGTATGGGGCAAGTCAATCCATATCCGACCCGTGGCAACGGACCCAGTATATTCTTAAACGTAATTGTGCTACGTTCTTGGACGGAGGATGATAAATAAAATCTCTTATTCACGTCACAACAGCCAGGGAAAAACTTGTCGTCCCTTCACCTCCAGCTAGTCCCTCATTGGTCTAGCTGTGCGGGTTCTACACTACTACAAAACAAAACAGTAACCAAGGTAATAAGGGGTGAAAGCAAATAAGAGGGGAAAAGAGAACTACAAATTCAACTTCTCAGGAAAGCATTGCTCTTAGATCCCTTTGATCTACACAAACTCCTGTACTTGTATACGGAGAAAGACCTACACCTCAAAAAGCTACCACACATCTCATTAATACTCGGTCATAGAAAAAGTTTCATTTACAACCATTTTCACAAGCGTGAGAATATCATCCCACATCACCGACCTTGTCGTTCGATCTTAGCCTTTCCGATGGGTATAGTGAAGTCTTTGGCCTGCGATTCCTCCGACATCTCAAATGCAACGCCGTACATGAGCTCATTCTCCAAAAACACCACTGGAGAGAGGAACAGAGTACAGAGTTCAAGAAAAATACACACCAGAAAGGCCATGAAATGTATCCAGTGCTCCTGGTACGTCTAAGCAAATGGCATTAGCAGCCCATATCCCATACATAATAATCCTGACATTGTTATCCGGGAGCAACACATTGAAGTCATTAATATTCGTTCCATGCCTTGAAACACTTATCCTGAAACGGTTTGTTATAAATGTGCCAAGAACAGACCATTTCTGCCATTTCTGATGTAACCCGATATAATAAACTGATCTTAAGCAATGAGTTTCATTGTAAGGGCTGCTGGGTGGCTCATCCTGTAAAAGGAGCTGTTCTAGTGTGTTGATGAGCCCCATGAACTGGCACTTGATCCAAACTGGGACGAAATGTTGGAAGAACTGTGCTTATTTCCGAAAAAAATTTACATTAAATTATTGCCATTTGGCAGACACTCTCATCCAGAGCGACGTATAGTTGATCAGACTAAGCAGGAGACAATCCTCCCCTGGAGCAATGCAGGGTTAAGGGCCTTGCTCAAGGGCCCAACGGCTGTGCGGATCTTATTGTGGCTACATCGGGGATCGAACCAGCAACCTTGTGGGTCCCAGTCATGTACCTTAACCGCTACGCTACAGGCCGCAAAATCTGTTCCGTTTCTGCACGGCAGGATTTACCGGGATTATCGTCTCTGATGGCCGCCTTCAGCAGTCCCCTGGCGTCTTCGGCGTTCCAGGGGCTCACCACCTTCAGCCCGGGGCAGTGTCCGTACCACGCCGCGAAGCACTGAGAGTGCTGGGCAGCCACCCCGGCCGAGGAGCCGTTGGGCCCCCGGAACACGATCGGCACGGGCTGCAGGCCGGCGGACATGTAGTACGTCTTGGCCGCAGAGTTGATGACCTGGTCAATGGCTTGCATGGAAAAGTTGAAGGTCATGAACTCGCAAATGGGCCTCAGGCCAGCCTGAAGGTATTAAAAAATGATATAATAATAAATTAATTAATAATAGTTTAATTCAACACAAATGCTTTCTGATGGAATTTAGGAGGGAGTAGGGGGGGGAAATATTTTAAAAATTATTTCATATATTATTATTATTATGAGTTATTTCAGATATACAGCAGAAAGTAGCCTTCATTTGCAGTTCCTTCAGAGTGAAGAAAATACCAGGGTACGGTACATTTGCTCCCAACGGCGTGCAACTTTTTGCAACAGGCCTTGAGGACTGTTTGCTCCCATTTGGTGGGTGTGTCGGGGGTGTAGCCCGAATCTGTAAAGACGTAGGCCTCTGCTTCAATGCCCGAATGCCCTTCTCAAGACAACACAGGAGCAAACCGTACCTACAGTCAGTCCGCCCGCGGTTTGCAGCAGTGTGCAGCGGCGCCACCTTTTCAGTGGAAATAAACGTTTTGTCAGGACTGAATGTCGCCAAGCTTTTGGCCCGTCTCCACCCACTTTACAATTTAAAAAAGATGCAAATCGATGTTCAGAGTGAGACCACAAAGGGCACAATCACAATCAATTCATTTTCATTTCTTTTTTTTTTCCCCCTCTCGACTTCAGCGATTTAGTGTTTATTACCCCTTACGTAGAGTAGTGCGAGCCTGAACGTTTTTCAAATCGCTTTCAGACATTTGAAGACATGTTTGATGGGAGACATTAACTTACCATTGCAGCACCAACAGCAATACCTGCAAATCCCATCTGTAAAACAAATGCAAGGTAATGTAGAAAAGCAAATTCCAAACAAATAATCAGTGTAGTCCTTCAGTGACATGTTTTCTGTACCTCTGTTATAGGGGTGTCCATAATGCGGTTGTCCCCATATTTCTTCCAGAGTCCTCTGCTGACCTGTAAGAATCAGTGAGCATCAATTATGCCATTCCTCCTGCCCCCATCCCCCACTAGAAGCGTTTACCTCATTTATAGGAGCAATAATGCCAGACCTGGCCAACTTACCCCGAGTAACGAGAATATGGAACACGTAAAGCACCAATGCAAATCGTCAACGAGAACATCGCGCAAGATCATCGAGAAGAACAGACTACAGTGAAGATAGTCGGGCAGATAAAACCCGACCTTCCTGGTGTCTATAATGTTACTTTCACGTTACTTACTCGTCTTAGATCGGATTTAGAAACCGAAACGTCAGTAGTATTTGTATAACCTTTAAAGCTAAATTAAACAAAAAACAGCATGAGATTGGTTTCAAGGGAAAAATTACAATGAGAAATGACACTTCAAGTGACAAGTTCAGTTGGACAAGTGGTATGGCCAGCTTTCAAGCCCAAACAACTGGATAGGATTTTGCGTTTGTGGACCGTGGCTAGGAGTTGAACACCTAATCAATTGTAAAAATTAAAACGTAAGCTAGTGTCCGTGAACAAAAGTAGACTAGCCATAAATGTGGAAAAACTGATTGCTTGTTACATTTCCATGCAAATGAGCAACCAGATTTCTGAAAACCTTTTTCCACTTTGGAAAGTCGCGTATAAGCTGGCAACTGTCTACACGTAACCCATGTTGTTCCATGTTGTTATAATATAATATAATATAATATAATATATATACAGTTCAAAAATCAATGTTTAATCGGTTAACAGATTAAATTTCGCCAGTTAACAGAACCAGAAAACGCCCATCCCTCGTACTGAGAGTCCTGAGTTAAACATTGCGCCACTGGGTTTCAAGTTTGCCAATCCTTGGCCACATTGAGACAAGTGGTGTACACTGCATAACTACACAAAAGATAGGGCTACTAGACCTTGTAGGCACCATCATATTGCGCCACTTCCTCTCCGAGAAGAAACACACGTTCATCCCTCTCCATCTCTTCGTCCATCGCTAGGTTCAGCGCATCTCGCACCGTCACCTGATTTAGAGATTAACGGAAAATAGAGGAAAGGCAACATTCATAAATACTATTTTTGACTTGAGATGCACTTCAGATCAACCCACCACTGCGCTACCCTGCCACCTTTAACTGAAAAGGGACCAGTATATATTTAAGGCTATTCGCTTTTAATCTATTTACATGATGTATGCAGATGCAGGTATATAGCGGTTTTATTTCTTTCAATAATTGCGCCGCCGTGGTAACATTTCTACACTTAGGGGTCAGGAACTTGCAGAAATTCTAGGGCAGGGCGAGTGTGAAGTTAATGCATTAAAAAAACATTTGAGCCTAGGCATGTAGTTTTGATTTAAATGCAGTGACAACCGAGCTTCTTCTTTTTTCCTCCAAAAACAACATTTCTGGACATGACAAACGCCGTGGAGACACATTTCTACCTTTGCAGGACTGGCACTCTTCACGGTAAGAATACATTTTAGGACAGCGCGCAACGACAGTGCTGCCATGAAAACCGAAATACTGACTCGCTTTCAGGCTTTGTCAATCTGTCCAGAATGTAAGCGGGTCAGGATTCTTCACCGTAAGAAAAAGATTTAAGACAATAGTTATGAGTATAGTTAGCTAGTTACGTGAACCGAGTAAGTCTTACCTGTGCAGAGGCCGACGGTGTTTTGTGAAACTCCCTTCGCAAAAGCACTGAAGCAACATTCTACATGCAAGAAAACAGAATTACATTAGCGCACCAAATAATTTATAATATCAGAAACTTGTTTGTGCAATATGATTTAAATGATAGTGCGTTACATACCCTGCCGGTCTGCACAAAACGCCTAAACGATGCCATATTTGACCTGTCCTTTATATTTTGAAAGGCGAGTTGAGCAGGCACAGGTCTTATGAGTTGCGGCAATGAGGGCAAAGGAGACTAAGTAGGTGGACGGATATGGATAGAGAGAGCCAATCACGATGAGTTTCACTGTCGAGCGAGGAACCGGAAGAATTAATGGGAGACCTACCGTCACCATAGATATGTGTATATCGTAGAATCTGTGTTTCCCTCCAGCAAGACGATACAGTATATGTCTGTGGACTTAGCACAGAGTTCGTCTCTTCATTACATTACATTACATTACATTATCGGCATTTGGCAGACGCTCTTATCCAGAGCGACGTACAGTTGATTAGACTAAGCAGGAGACAATCCTCCCCTGGAGCAATGCAGGGTTAAGGGCCTTGCTCAAGGGCCCAACGGCTGTGCGGATCTTACATTTTTACATTTACATTTTAGTCATTTGGCAGACGCTTTTAATCCAAAGCGACTTACAAGTGCATAGGTTCTACCACAAGTCAAAGCATCACATCCAGAACTAGAAAAATACACCTGGACTGCTGTTCTAAACATATAGTCGTCATCATAAGTGTAATTTTTTTTTTTTTTTTTTTTTGGGGGGGGGGGGGGTTAGGCAGGGATAGGGGTATCAGAAGGGGGGGGGCGGGGTAAATCAGGAGGGGGGACTAAGGTAGAGTTTGAAGAGGTGTGTTTTGAGTCTGCGTCGAAATAAGGGGAGGGATTCTGCTGTCCTGACAGTGGTAGGCAAGTCATTCCACCACTGAGGAACCAGAACGGTGTATTGTGGCTACACCGGGATTAGAACCACCAACCTTGTGTGTCCCAGTCATTTACCTTAACCACTACACTACAGGCCGCCTCCCTTCAGAAGGGGAGTCTGAAATTTACGAGGAAAGACCAGCTTTTCACCGGCAGCTGAATAACTACTTGAATAAAAAACGTTGCTGCTAAAGGATGTTTTGTATGTCATACTGTAAATTAGTCATATTACTCATATGAAAAGGTTGTTTACAATGCAGATGGTGCATTTCCCATTGAGAGGTCGTTCCCTCCAGCAACCAGTGCCATTAAACAACCTGGATGGTTGTTGTCAATGGTTTACACCAAGAAGGGCTGCATTTGTTCTTAAAGTAAATTTTTTAAACTAATTTTTTTTTATGCATGCAGTGGAAAAACAAATGTATATGAGATAAAACACCCCTTACCCCTGCAGTGAGTCAACCAGGTGTAAAACTAATGAAAAGCATGGAAAAAATATTACACATAATATTTTCATTATTTTAATAAAATAATCACAGATTTTGTTGCAAGTTACATGGATCTTTTTTTTTTTTTTTTACATATATACATACAACAACCTCTGTAATAATAGGACTCTCATGGATCGGTTTTTCTAATGGCAGTTAAAACTAGTTGAGCCACAACAGAAATGGAAGAACACACTACATGAAAATATTACAGAAATTGCTTTTAGTATTGGTAACATTTAAACATAATTTCTTCAGCTGAATGAAGGTTAAAATAAGATGCAAGCTATGAAAATATCTAAGAAAACATTTTCTTCATTACCAACAAATTTGTGTATTCTCAAAACAATTGCAAAAAAAGCACAAATTATAGTACCAGCAGCAAAATAAATTTGTTTTAGAAAAGGTCTGAAATGTTCATGCTAAAGTGCAGAGATTTACCATTAAGATTGTAAAAGACCTTTCTATACATGCCAGTTAATGGGTCATCAACACTTACAGCGGTAAGCAAACCTCATTTTGTTCTTTCATAATTTATGTCAAAATTCAACAGTGCAAAAATGAGATGAGTGATATGCAAAAATAAAAATTCAGGTTATTAAACTGCATATTATACCACAGCTAGACATTATGTACAACATGTGCAGGTGTAAACTAATCATTAAGACAACACAGGATATATTCATTTTGGAAGTTCAATTGTCACTCTTAAAATACAGCGTTTAATGACAGAATAAGATGTGTCCTTTACAATAAATAGACATGGAGAACAAAGACAAGTTTCTTTATCATTTTTTTCACCATGTGGAGCCCAAGACGCATTAAAAGATCTAACTAGTAAAATAGCTGACTGAAATAGAGGCTTCAATTACAGGATAAGCCAAAAACAAGAAGAAAATTAGCTTTTTTTTTTATATTAAAAATTTTTAACCGTTTATGAACACCAAACAGTGCTACTGTAGTCGCAATGTCCATGATACTTTTAGATCATCGTAATTGGCTTTCAATAAATTAAAAAAGTGGATGAAAACAAATCAGAGTATAATTTAAAATTCCATAACTCTGTTGAATTCAAAGGGAACATATCAATAAGTATGCTTTTGAACCAAACAGTCAAGCCAGGAAGCAAATCAGTGTTGTAGATTGGTAGCTGCTTCCAGTTCCTAAAACATCTAAAAATATTTGATCATACAGTGGCATTAAAGCACTACATGATGTACCATCGCCCAAACCTGCTGTTGTGAGAGAGCTCAGGCTGTTTAAGCAAAATGGATGACAATGTGAAACTATGAGATGTTTGGTTCAAAGAGCTATAGCCGTTAACCGTTTAATCAAATCACGCTAGCTTTCAAACCCCTCACTCATCTGACCCCAGTGATCATTGAAGGGAGAGATACACTAAGCTTCCAAAAGCTGAAATGTGCAAATGCCTTAATTTAAAAATAAGACTGCAAAAATATCTTTTTAAAACTACAAAAGCACACACAACCAGTATTTTATGCTGATGGATCAAAGATCAGATTGGAACATCCATCTGGTACTCACCAGGATCATTAAATAGTACAAGACAAGGGCACATTTCTGAAAACCACTCTACAATTACCGAGGCCTTCTTCTGAAGACGGGGCAGGGGCAGAGAAGCATGTGTGTGTTTTCTGCATTTTCAGCAGAGTGGTCGTGTCGAGGGAACGTAACGAATGAAAATCAGCATGTGTAACTTTTTACCCTTTTCATTCAAAGTCTGTATTTTTTTTTAAAAGCCTGTTCGCACATAGGTTCATTGTCTGACATGGCATGACACAATCTTATTTTTCTAGAAATTTCAGGAAACACTCTAATGGCAAGATGGTGCTAGAGGGCAATAAATACACGCCAGTTTTTGCTGTGTACAGTAATTACACTGCTTTCCCCCAATGGTCTAAATAGGATCTTCACAGTCAACAATTCCACTAATGATGCTTTAGAAAAAAATATATTGAGGCACTAAGGTGGATGTGGCACTGTTTAGCAAATATACTTGAAAGAATCAAAAATGCATTATTACTATTTCTATCTGAAAATAAATTACACTTTAAAAAGGCCAGCATATTCAGCAGGCAATAATAGATACCGGAGAATAAAATTACGGAGAGCATTTACTTATATGTCTTTGTAAGGGCCAATGATTTTTGTGCTTGCTTGGTCAGTCCAAAAGCCTGCACACACAAGCACAAGTAGATGTGGGAGTTTAATACTTCCTAAAGATCAACCACTGCCTACTGCTTGATTATGGCCTAGGTGCCCATTGTCTCCATCTCAGCATTGTCACTAGTGTAAACAAAACACTTTCTTGTTCGACTACGCAGAAATCAAATGTATGAAAATAACGTGTTGAATTTAAAAAATCAATCAAAAACCTGATGGCATCAGGTGGAAACATGCAATAGTGGGTTTACAGTGGCCTGGCTGGCAATTAATCAGCACTGCCAGCTGTGTCCCATGTACTTGTACATGAGTACACCACCAATTATATCCTGGCAGGCTACTTTGAGGACTCTCTCTGGCTTTTAGGCCAACATCAGGACGATCGGATGTTCCTGTGTGTACTCTGAAATCGTGGGAAACAGGAATTTGTGTTTATACGCTGTGGCACACAATGGTCGCTCATAATTTGAGTGTGCAAAAAAAAAGAAAAACTGGGACGCCACATTTAGCATTTCCAGGAAAGGCGTGCAAAATGAAAATGAAAATGAGACGCTAACTTTATTAATGTTTTCAGGAATCTCCAAACAGCGGCACTCACTGTGGAGGCTCTCATTAATAAAGCAGCCAGGCTGGAGGGCTGGGAATGCTAGGCTAGCCGTATATCGTGGAGCTAAACGCCGTCATGCTGCACACACCGCTAGGACACATCGCTCAATGTATTGCTGTCACTATCAACTGATTCCCTTGGTTTCCTCGAATAAATCAAGATCCAAAATGAACAAATCACCATGAGACGGTACCAGAATACAATTAACGTGTCGTTTGTTGGATACCAGCTTAACAGAAATTCAGGCAAAGCTTCCTTTCTTGTAAATAGCATGCACTCGTGAAAGGAAAGAACACCACCATCAAGAACGGCACAAAATGTAAATCTGCGATTATTTATCTGTGGCGCTGCATTAACAGCTGGGTCTTTGGGAGCACTGCAAGAACATGACCTCTGATGAGAAAAGGTGTGAGGTCAGGTGTACTAATCTATACTAAAGTGGAAAAATGCAAATAAACACGGAACACGGCATAATTAATCAGTGGCGAAAATAGGCAAAATAACAAAAAGCATAAAAACGAAACCAAACGGATTGCACTAAAATAAACCAATATAACAAAATAAGGCATTCAACCAAAGAATTTAGAAACAGCGATCACTGCACAAACCCCACCACAGCAGCGGTGTGCGCCTGTGCGGGGTAGCAGCGTAGTGCGATGGTTACAGAACGGAACCTGTGATTCAAGTAAAGGTTTTGGGGACTTGCAACTCGGAAAGGAAAGGTTAGGGTTTTCCGGGGCGGGGCAGAGCCAGTTAAGGCTTCAGTACATATCCAGGTGTTTACATGGGACTGTATGTAATGCGAACGCTGTACGTGGCTCAGCTTAATCTCATGTGATGTACTGTAATGTACTGTAATGTGCTGTAATGTACTGTAATGTGCTGTAATGTAATGTAATGTGCTGTAATGTGCTGTAATGTACTGTAATGTGCTGTAATGTAATATACTGTAATGTGCTGTAATGTAATATGATGTACTGTAATGTAATGTAATATACTGTAATGTGCTGTAATGTAATATACTGTAATGTGCTGTAATGTAATGTAATATACTGTAATGTGCCGTAATGTACTGTAATGTGCTGTAATGTGCTGTAATGTGCTGTAATGTAATGTAATGTGCTGTAATGTAATATGATGTACTGTAATGTAATATACTGTAATGTGCTGTAATGTACTGTAATATACTGTAATGTGCTGTAATGTGCTGTAATGTACTGTAATGTAATATACTGTAATGTACTGTAATGTGCTGTAATGTGCTGTAATGTACTGTAATGTACTGTAACGTGTCCCTCACAGGTGGGGGATGCTGCGGTCGCTGATCTCGGCCTTCCTCAGCTTGCCCTTGCTGAAGCCCTGGATGGAGCTGAGCAGAGCCCCACGGCCCACGCCGTTCACACACGGGAGGGGGGGTGCCTGGGTCTGCGCCGGATCACACGGGGGGGGTGGAGGTGGAGGGGGAGGGGGCGGTGGAGGCGCGTTCCCTGTTTTAACCAGAGTCAAGCCTTTAGTGTTCAGACAAAAAAGTCTCAATACAATAACACTTATTTTACCAATGGGGATGACGGGTAAAAAACATCAAAGTTCAGACAGACATACGAGAAGTGACCCCATTCAGCAAATTGGAGCAATAAGCCAGGTTGATATCATATTACCAAATTATTTAAATGCACTGACATGACAAGACACTGAATGAACCTGTGAAGTTTGCAAACGAATAAACAACATTAACAGATTGGCAATTGTACAGTTGCGAAATGATACGGTCTGATAAATTTGAGACGCAGCGATCGTTTTGGGTTTTGACAGTTTGCAAACCGCCCAGGGACAAAAACATGAATGGATCCACAATCCACAATACGGTGATCGCCACTCTGCAGCACACAATGCGAGAGCTGCGTATGGGAACGCACAAAGCGACAGACTGAAACCTGCCACTCAAAACATGAACGATCCATTAGCATGGGAAAAGGCCTGTCTGAGTGGACCACTTTTGCAGATTGTGAGAGTTTAAAGGTGCAGTAACCCTTTTCAATGCAGGTTCCAAAATGTGTTTGTTTATTTTATTTGATAAGCGATGAAGAAAAACTGAAATCGTGAATAACAGTATCTATTAAATTATGAAATTGTTTGGACATGAAGATCAAATTATGGGTGAACAGCAATACAGAGGTAAATTTGCAACAATCCTCTCATAAGAATGTTTACATTGTACTGTGAATAAATCAAATCTTTGAGATTTACAGAAATTATGTAACCAACAGACTGACCTTATATACTGCTTTAGTGGATTCATTTGTCAAAAGTAAACACATTCCTTTTCATTGGTTATAGCAAGAAAAATATCATCTATCCATAAGGAAACAATTACACCTAGATCCTGCTTTAATAAACACTGACATAATCCGCATCCTTGAAAAGCAGTTTTTCGACTGACGTATTTTAATCTCTTTTGTCTTTAGGCCTGAGAGGTTTTTAGAGAGGTAACTGCTGTGCAGCAGTGGTAAGAAGATGAAGAGGAGCCTGCCATTGAAAGAGGGCATTCTGCAGCTTTAACACTGGAAAGAATCTGTATTGGTTTACTTTACCCCACACACGTTCAAAATGGTGCATGCTCTACTTTGAAGACAGCAGAGGAGGAAGAGAGAGGCAGATCAGTGTTAATTCCTCATTTTCGCTTTAACAGAATTAGAACAGTTTCTACATGTGAAAATGATAAATGTGTGATTAGTTAGGTGTTGATAAAGAACAAAAACAAATTACTGACCCCAGACTAATTTCACTAATTATTAATCCAAATAACGATAAAAAAAAAGAAGAGAAAAACTACTCCCAGCACTGATGTACTATCTCTGAAACACAAAGGCTTTGGTCCTAATCATAATCATAATTATAAACCGCTAAAGATCAGAATGTGGTTTGATTTGAATGATCGACAGACACGGAACGTACCAAAACGAACAGAAACAAGAGTGAGACATGTCGACCTCGCACTGACACTTCACTCACATCCGAGGAGAACACGGCCTACTGGAGCTAAAGTAACCTGAGAGAAGAGTGCAGGGTGTCGGGGGGGGGGGCCTACCTGTCGTGGGGGGAGGGGTGGGGGAGGAGGGGGACGTCGGGGGGGAGCTGGCCCCAGAACCTGCAGAGGGCAACAGTGCTCTTTAGAACACGCAACAAGAACCTCCTCATCTCACACCTTAGTGTTATGAACATTCATGACTTATTTTTTACTTTTAAGACCCCGTTCAATTAAAATCAACATAACTCCTTTCAAAACAAAGAAAACAGATGCCATGGATTTAGTTTGGTTACGGTCATACGTTCGACTAAGTTTTCTTTTCCAAAAAAGCAACAACAGATGTATTTGGTATTTTGTCATATGGAAGGCATGTTTCTTGTTTCTTGGCATTCTGAGTTTGACCAATCTACCGTGCCAATGTAACTTCCATTACATAGAAGTTCCATTGGCACAGTAGGCACAGATTCCCTCATTTTCTTGCCTAAATTATGAATCCTTCCTCACTATCCAGTTGTGGAAAATTTTGGAATGGCTAGTCATGCTCATGCTACAGTGCTGTTGATACAGGAGGGCCAAACAACGTGCCTTTCCCCAAACCCACAGGATGTGACATACCAGAATTGTTGTTGTATTTTGCAGAAAGGTCTTCTTCATTTTCGTAGGCTGACTGCCTGTTTTTCTGAGACATGAGAAAGGTTCTGTGGTCAGAATATGTGGTGAATATATTCTGGCTCCATACAGTGCAGCTACAGAAATCAGAAACTCAAAACCCAAGGGTGTGTGCATGATGCATGATCACAACAATTCATGCAATGTGTTCATGCAGTCTATGTGGAATAAATCACAAGAGGCCTTGCTGTTTTAATGATATATACACACTTATTAAGGCTGCAAACCACAAACCACACCTCAAGTGTGCATATACAGTGAGCTCCATAATGTATGAGACAATAAAATAAATAAAAGTTCCTTCTTGCTTTTTGCTCTGTACTGTAATTTCTACATGGTGAAACCAAACCATAAAAGCTGAAAATCTGCACTACAATTACACAAGACTTGATTGTGAAATTGAAATTGTGGCACGCACACACACACAAACATGCACACACAGGCATACACACGCACACGCACGCACACACAGACACGCGCACACACACACACTGTGGCTGTGTTGTGGGAGTGTTCGTACCTTTCTGGCCAGGATCTTCCTCCTCTTCCTCTCCTCCTCAGAGCCGTGGTGAGACTGGGCTCGAGTCAGCCTCCTGTGCTGGTGGATCTGTGCGGGGTCGGAGACCGCGTTAGTCCTTTCAGCTGATCATACGCCATCAGGGGAGGCATTTTCAACCATGCCTTTATCCAAAGCGCGATACTGGATGCTTCTCATTCACCCATTCATACACACACTCACATACCAACGGCGATTGGCTGCCATGCAAGGCACCGACCAGCTTGTCAGGAGCATTTGGGGGTTAGGTGCCTTGCTCAGGGACACTTCGACACACCCAGTGAAGGGTCCAACCGGCAACCCTCCGACTGCCATACGACTGAGCCAATGTCGGCCCTATGTTGGTAGAAAAGGGTTCTAGGCAGGAAGGCAGCTTTGCCTACTCTAAAGTGAAGAGCACCACACTGCCCGTCAGTCAGATGGAAAACCACCTCACTGGGGGCGGAAGGTCTGGTCTTTTGAGGAAAAAAGAATTTTTGGGGCACCAACCATTTTCTGCTCCTCTTGCAGCCTCTTCTCCATGCACTCTTTGGCTGTTCTCAGGGCGTCCTTTAACTTGGTGGTGATCTGCGTTACAACCAGGAGAATGCAGGATGCGTGAGGATCTGTGCAGACAATACATCTGCAGATGCCACGGCCTTCATACTCAAAACAACAAGAGCTGCCAACTGATATTTTATATTAACAGCCATCAGCCCATTAAGGCATTGGGTATCTTTAAGTAGATTTCTCTCAACTGGTCTTAGTTTGACAGCAATCGTGCAGAATAAATTAGACAATCAGCAGAATTACAAAGCTGAATGATTTGTACTTTCATATTGATGTACAATTGTGATTTATTCTATATGATTCTATTTTATTGGACAGTTTTCCCTCTTCATTCCCTGTGCACAGCCAGGACAAAGAATGTTCACGACACAAAGGACTAAAAACTTAAGTTAAGATAGAAGAAAAATAATAGGGCAATGTAGGGTTTTACAGTTGGGGTTGGCCACAAACTCTTGGTATGGAAATGTCTGACAAGGTACACAATTTAGTAATTTCTGAAAACCTAAAATAGATAAGTTCTATATTCATAAATGTATATAGGTACATTCATAAATTCACAAATAGGTAACCAATCACGCCATCCCATGATACTCACTCTCTCACACACTCACAGACACACACACACACACACACACACACACACACACACACACACACACACACACAGACCTTACCTTGAACTGTAGCTTCTCTGAGTTGCACAACATCACATCACTAAACAGCCTAGAAAGAGAAGAGGGAACAGGGTTGAGGCTATAGCACAGCGCAGGCTGGTACAGAGACACAGTGTGCCAGCGGTGGACATCCAGCTGAACACGGTCATTGACACTCACGAGTTCTGCAGGAGCTGGGCCACGGTGGGCATCCCGCCTTTGCAAGCCTCGGCCGACAGGATGGACTGCAGCACCGTCACTGAGACACGAGCAGAACGAGGAGGAGTGAAAACACAGCCGCACCTCCAACCGGCCCTCCATGTACTCACCACTTATTCTACCCTTATTCACTTTCTCTTTTTCTGTTGGATCCTTTCAAGGACTCGTGGGTGTTCCGAGTACCTCACAATGATTTCTATCGAGAAGGTCAGTCGCGCAAAAACAAACACAACTCAACACATGCAAACTCAATTGTTGCTTCAGTGGTTGAGTTGTAGTATTTTTACATACACTCACCGAGCACTTTATTAGGAACATTTTTACTTTCTTACACCTACTTATTCATGCGATTATCTAATCAGACAAATGTGTAGCAGCAGTACATTGCATACAATCATGTAGATACGGGTCAGGATCTTGAATTAATGTTCACATCGACCATCTGTGATCTAATGTGATCTAAGTGACTTTGACCGTGGAATGACTGTTGGTGACAGAAAGGGTGGTTTGAGTATCTCAGAAACTGCTGATCTCCTGGGATTTTCACACACACTAGTCTCTAAAGTTTGCAATGAATGGTGCAAAAAACGAAAACAAAAATCCAGTGAGCAGCAGTTTTGCAGACAGCAGAGTCTTGTTAATGAGAGACGTCAGAGGAGAAGGGCCATACTGGTCAAAGCTGACAGGAAGGTGACAGTAACGCAAATAACCACACATTACAACAGTGGTAGGCAGAAGAGCCTCTCTGAACACATAACGCATCATGACTCTAAGTGGATAGGCTACAGCAGCAGAAGTAAAAAGAATAAGTCCAATAAATAACGAATAAAGTGCTCAGTGAGTGTATGGACCATTGAGAATGGCGTGGTTGATTTCATGAACAAGGCCGGGACACAGACCGAAGGGTTTGGCACTGACCCACAGACGGGGAGGGGGCAGGAGGGTACTGGTCGACTGGCACTGAATCCGGAGGCCTCCCGTACGCCATTTCATACAGCAAGTGTCCGAAGGCGTACACATCGATGCTCTCGGTCGTCTGAAACCATTAAAATCCCAATAACGCATGTGCATCAAGTGAAATGCTAAAATGAAGGTTAAAAAACGTTGCAGCACACAATTCCAGTTGTCATTGATAAACATGAGAGTGTTAATCCTGTACACATTTATGTAAGTGTATGTGTATGTATGTGTGCGTGTGTGTGTGGATAATTCACGATAAGTTCATCTTTTATTATGTGATCAACTATTGGTTATACAATTTGCACAATGTCCTTTTTTTTTAAAAACAAATTGCAGCCTAATTATCTTCAATAATCACAAGCAGCTGTTGTAATACGAATGACCAGTGGTCCTCATGTTTCCCCACACAAACAGAGCTAACCGCTACTTACATTGATCTTCCTGAACTGTGCGACGTAGGGTCTGTAGTAGGAGGGGAGGCCCAGCAGGGAGTTCTCCAGGTCCAGCAGTCTGCACGTGTCGTCCTCCAGTAAGATGTTGGAGGCGTGGAGGTGTCCGTACGGGAATCCTTTGTCGTGTAGAAATTTTAGGATCTGATCAGAGGGGGGGGGGGGGGGAACGGAAACAACGTAAGGCCAGTTCACATTTACTCCCAGAGCGATTCTTCCTGAGGTACCGTGACACGGATGCTTCACAGGAAACAGGAACACACAGAGCGGATGAGAAGGCCCAGCGAGAGAGGTTTAAAAAGGAAATGGAGAGAAAAACACTCAAACTGTGCAGAGAAAGAACAAGTCCAGTGGAAAACAACCATGGGAGGAACACAGGCGAGCCTATCCACTGCTGGCTGACCAGGTCCCTGCTGTCAGTAGGTAACGCTAACCAGTGAGGGTGATTAGGAGGAAGATTAATGGGGAATCTACAGAGCAAATTAGCATAGTGGTCGAGACTAATAGATGATATCGCAAAAAAGACAGTGGAGCTAAGGACATGCATAGTCAGGTCATAAGAGCATGCATAGCAACAAGACAAGAATAGAAAGTAGGAACAAATGTGTACATGACATAATGCCAGTCATTTAGCAGAATAACCATCTCCATGTCAAAGAGGAAAACTATCCGTATTATATATACAGGGTGCTCCATAAGAGTAGGAATGAACACGTTGTATTGATTTGGCTCATTTACCTCCCAATGAATAAGGGCATAAAGAGTGATGAAATCACCAGCACATCACAGACGTACGAACGTTACACGCTGCTGCTGCTAGGATGCAGGTGGAGTTGGTGATGGTTTTCTTTTTGGGTGGGGGAGTGACACCTCACATTACATTACATGTTATTTGGCTGACGCTTTTAGCCAGAGCGACATACAGTCGATTAGACTGAAGCAGGAGACAATGCAGGGTTAAGGGCCTTGCTCAAGGGCCCAACGGCTGTGCGGATCTTATTGTGGCTGCACCGGGGACAGAACAGGACAGGCCACTACTTTACTACATTTCCTCTGAGCTCCGCGGCTGAGTAAGCCTGAGCCAGTCTGCTTTCAGCACAACAAACACACTGTTCTTCAGACAGGGCCGTGCCTGTCAGAGAGCAATCTCTCTTGCCAGGAACAACTGACAACTTGCAGATCACTGGTCAGCTGCCAGGGGGCGCCAATGCAACAGCTAGCTTAGGAGGACAGTGGGTGAATTCGGCCAACCCGGTCTACGCAACTGCAGACAGAAGTGGATGAGATGTCATGCGTGGGTGAAGCCCACCACGTAACTGTGCAGGAGAGCACCGTAACAGAGAGAGACCAGGTCTCAGGGATGGAGACGGACCAGGTGAGACGCAGGGATGGAGACGGACCAGGTGAGACGCAGGGATGGAGACGGACCAGGTGAGACGCAGGGATGGAGACGGACCAGGTGAGACGCAGGGTTAGAGAGGGACCAGGTGAGACGCAGGGTTAGAGAGGGACCAGGTGAGACGCAGGGATGGAGACGGACCAGGTGAGACGCAGGGTTAGAGAGGGACCGGGTGAGACGCAGGGATGGAGACGGACCAGGTGAGACGCAGGGTTAGAGAGGGACCAGGTGAGACGCAGGGATGGAGACGGACCAGGTGAGACGCAGGGTTAGAGAGGGACCAGGTGAGACGCAGGGTTAGAGAGGGACCAGGTGAGACGCAGGGTTAGAGAGAGCGGTGTGAGACGCAGGGTTAGAGAGGGACCAGGTGAGACGCAGGGTTAGAGAGGGACCAGGTGAGACGCAGGGATGGAGACGGACCAGGTGAGACGCAGGGATGGAGACGGACCAGGTGAGACGCAGGGTTAGAGAGGGACCAGGTGAGACGCAGGGTTAGAGAGGGCGGTGTGAGACGCAGGGATGGAGAAGGACCAGATGAGACGCAGGGATGGAGAGGGACCAGGTGAGACGCAGGGTTAGAGAGGGACCAGGTGAGACGCAGGGTTAGAGAGGGACCAGGTGAGACGCAGGGATGGAGACGGACCAGGTGAGACGCAGGGTTAGAGAGGGACCAGGTGAGACGCAGGGATGGAGACGGACCAGGTGAGACGCAGGGTTAGAGAGGGACCAGGTGAGACGCAGGGTTAGAGAGGGACCAGGTGAGACGCAGGGTTAGAGAGGGACCAGGTGAGACGCAGGGTTAGAGAGGGACCAGGTGAGACGCAGGGTTAGTGGGGGCGGGGGCCCCTCTGTCGTACCTCTAAGATCTGCCGCCCGTAGGTCCTGATCTGGTGCAGCTCCAGGCCCTGGATCTTCTTGGGGTTGCAGTACTTCTTCAAGAAGGGTTCTTTTGGCTTAACCTTCAACACAAGAGACCAGACTTAACTCAGAAACACCTTCGACACAAGGCAATGAGACCAGACTTAACACCTTACCCACTCCCCCTGTGTTTACATTCTACATTTGGGTACAATTGTATGGAGCAAGTAAGGTGATGATTTATTATTTAATTTTTTTTAACAAGGATTGTATTTTCAAAGTTTCTTTGCTTTCCTCTAATCCAGATGCACAACGTGCAGACTTGATGATGGAAGGTAATTCTGCCGAAGCGAACATGTACAGGGTGGGCAGGAGGAGTAAGGCTTTCGCTTTAAATAACCACTGGTGCGGACGGTAATTCAGGAGATTTCATTACAACCCAAAGCCAAAACATGCTTTTCAGGAAAAACACGACGCTGGCCAAACAATCCCACATACAGTGCATGAGACGGGTCGTACCTGATACCTGCGTGTTAGTCATTACCTTACATATGTGATCTCGGAGAGTCCCTTTCTCACTGAAGGTTCGGATAACTAGTGCAGACGACTCGCTGGTGGTGACGAAGGTGACGGGGAAAATGTACGAGTTCTAGAGGAAAAAGAGCAGATGAATAAGCAAACTCTTCTTCACTCAGTCACTGGACAGGGTCAGGATTAGATTAAAGATTAACTGTAGCTTCAGCACCGCGGTCTCACTGCCACAGGGACCGTTCTTAGAAAGAGCTTAGTGAATTTACTGCCTTTAAAAAAACGGCAGACTTTAAAATCTGTCGGCAGAGGAACGAAAGCCGAAGCCGAACATGAACCGTCTCTTTGTGCTTCGTATCTCAGTGAGAACCGAGTCATGAGTTCTCTCCCTTTTCTTTTTTCCCCCCCATGCTGTTCACGCGGAGATCTTTTACCCTGAACATCATGGGATAAAGAGCAGTTGTGGCACGAATAAGGCAGCTAAATCCCAAGAACACATTCTGTAGGTGTTGTGCTTGCATATTGATATCAGACTAGTGCTTTATTAACCACATTATCTTGAACCCCACAGGGGTCGTGTATCAGTTAGCCAGACTCAAGCCCTTCGTCCAGGTTAGATGTGAGTTTGCGTCTGCGGTCTATCTGTGGAATGCGTCAGATCAGGTCATTCAGTGCAGGGGGGAGGGGGGAGGGGGGTGTTGTGGGAAAAAGCTGCTTCGAAACTTTGGAACTGAAAATGATAGACAGTACTAAGCCCCCACCCCCCCTTAAACACTCCCGATTAGAACAAATTGCAAGACTATTTACTGTTTGCTCCCACAGAGGCAAAAAGTTCCATTTCCATTCCCTATAGAAGCCAAACAGCCTAGGTGGGATGGGGGATGGGGGGAGGGTAGTTCTGAAATTCCGTTCAGTGATTTGCCGTCTGGTTCCCATCATGAGCACATCTGCTCGCATTGATCCAGTGAGGCCGGAAGGCAGGATTTCTCACTCCAGTGGAAGCAGACACTCCAAAGCCATCTCTGTCTCATGTCTCAATGGGTCCTGCAATAAGGGCCCTTCTGAACAAGGCTGCACGCCAAATTTACATATAATACGCACACAGCCATTCAAAGCTGCATTGTGTACCACAGCACACTTCCACAAATTGTTATTTTCACAAAGATTTTAAGACAATCAGCAATAAACGCATCTATATTACTGATCATAGCTCATTTTCACTGCCCTCTTGTCCTTCATGAAGATTATTTTTTTCGTAGCTAACCCTTAAGAGGAAACAAAACAACATTAACTGATTTAATTTTGAAACCATTTTCTTAATCTTGATCTTAATTGAACATTCATTCAACCGAGCCACTAAATTATCCACTCAACATACGTCTGGCTATGCTCATAAAAATTGAGCGTATCATTTCTAGACACGTACAATATGCCAAGAGCAAGCGTGCAGATGAAAATGGCTTTGCCGCATTTCCGCCAGGTTACCGCGGTAACGCTGTCATCAGGGTGTGGCCTGAGGTCTCCTATGACCTGGCATCTCAAGGGCCACATTTCCAGAGGTTTCTTTGTCAAACGTATAAAAACACTCCTGTGCATAACACGTCTAATCTCGCAACAGCTCCCGTCAGCTGCTGTAGGTTTAGTCTATCAAACAGCAGCACAGCACAGCACAGCACCGCACATGAAAACTGCGCTATAATCTCTACTTCTGGGAAAAGAGTGGCACACTGAGTTTACGAACGCAGCCCTGTGATCCAGGAGATCCACAGACACTTACGGACACTGTGGGGAGGAGCTTCATCGCAGACTGCAGGTCTTTGTCTGACAGGAACTTATCAGGACCCAGGTCAACCTGCACAGCAAGAGAAACGCCAATCAGCGTAGTCTGGAACCAATAGAAATGTCACAAACTGCTGCATTCCCGCCCACTCTTAGTCAAAACAGCGGATTATAGCATTACACCACTGGCATTTGGCATAGGCTCTTATCCCGAGCTACAAGACGACGTAATGGTTAAGGTACATGACAGGTCGGTGGTTCGATCCCCGGTGCAGCCACAATAAGATCTGCATAGCCGTTGGGCCCTTGAGCAAGGCCCTTAACCCTGCATTGCTCCAGGGGTGGATTGTCTAATCATCTGTCAAAATGCCAATAATGTGGGAGGTGAACCACTAACGTACGTGAAAACCTGCGATAGACGGTAAACTAGTTAAGCCTGTCACGGAACATGCAAGAGGATTACATAATAGCAAGGAGCACGACTTAGCAAAACAACAAGAATGCAACGCAAATTGATAAACAATGTAACAACAAAATAGAAATTCAATCTTTAGAAGTGCAGTGAAATCACGGCCCCAGTAGTCAAGCTGTCAGCAGAAGATCCTGCTGAACAGAACTGAAGGCGGAACAACCAATGTCTGATGGCAAATGAACCATAAATAACATTATATAAGGTGGAGTTTCTATGTATATTTTTCACATAAGCAATTAAAACAGGTGTAATCCATACACAGGTATGTAAAGAAGAGCATACAAATCCTTCAAGGGGGACCTGGTTTCAGGCATCAACAAAATGCTTAGGCAATTATGCGCCAGAACTTACCCAGCTTAAAACCTGGCGCTCCTTGGGCTGGTCTTTGTTTTTGATTAGAAAGTACCTCTTTCGTAACCTCCATCCTGTAATATAAGTGAAACAATAGTAATCTCAGTGCAAGAAAAAAAAACAAAAAAAAACAAAAAAACCCCAACTTAAAAAAATTTTTTTATAAAAATTTCTGTGCACTCCATCAGAATGCCCTTGAAACCAGCCTTTATGCTTTAGACACACAGTATAATTAATCACTGTGATAGTTGGTGAGCTGTATAAACTTGTATGTTTTCAAACAACAAATTAAACATGTTCTGCCCGTTCAAGCCCGGGTAAGTTTCGTTTTATCTGAAGTCAACTTGTTTTCATTATGTTGAAATAGATGGCACTGGAAATAAACTGACTTTTTTCTTCTCTCCCCACCCCCACCACCTCCCCCATACACACAAGTGCAGTTGAAAGAGTCAGTGATTTCCCCATTTCTGTGCAGCTGCTGCCTGGTGAAAATCACCCGTTATGGTGTTCCTCCAGGTGGTACTTAACCACCCTACTTTAACCTCTTTACTGGGGACAACATGAATTCTGAAGAACATGCCTTTCATTTCTTTTGCTACAGATTATTTTGTTACATGTAAATACTTTACAGTCAAATAAGTTTGCCCACTAAAAGCAAGGACATTATTTCACACAAGTTATTCGTGTGTGAAACCAGTATTCAGCACAGGCCAACATTTAGACCAAGTTTAGTTTCACCCGAGTGAAATGTTTGGACCCGGTATTTACACAATTACGTGATCTCCAGCGCCATGTTAAGACTGAGTAACAGAGATCTCATTTCTCAATGCAATTTGCTACAATCCTCCGCGAGAAGCAGACCACAGCCTTCTGGGATTGGACTGAACATTACAGTGCGTTGCCTAAAGCGAGGTTATGAAACACCAAAAGGATTTGACATAAGCTTGTTTTCCCAAGTTATTACAACAAATGAAGGACTTTCAATTATGAAGGCATAATACAGCTTAAGTTAAAGTACAATAGGTCATTTTGGACTTCTAACGGTCAAGTGAGGAGCAACAAACACCTTCAAACCACAACACATCTCTCCCCCTTCTCTGTGAACGCATTGACATTGAAAAGCCATTGGCTGTGGCAATAAGAACCAATTTTGCACCAATGAGCTTGAATTATTGTACAGCTATACATACATGTTTTGGTACAGGGTGTCGGCCTGTTATTGAAACCCAGGCATGTCAGTGAGCCTTTTTCAGTGATAGGAAGGGATTCGTAACGGTTTCGTAAAATTGTTTCAACACAAAAACCTTTTGTACCTTTCAGTGAAAACACATTCAATTTTGAGGATATGGTTAAGATACGCTTGAGGCAACTCATGTTCTTTTCTCCTTTTCTAACTATTCAAACAGCTGAGATCCATAGTGAGAGCTACCTTCTGAGGGAAAGTTTAGATAACTTGCGCTTCAGGACAAAACACACAAAGGAGACGGCTCAGTGCAATTATCAGTTTACACACCAATGTCTTTCAGTGGCTCGACCACTTCCCACTTTGGGTCAGATCTGAAGAACATGGAAACTTGCTGCAGAGCGATTTCTAAAGAGGAGGAGAAGACAGATGAGACCGTGAAACACCAAGATATGAACGACAGCAACACAGTGTAACTTCACAATCGATAAAAACACATGGACATTTCCCCCCTCATCCTGTAAAAACCCAACCCTTCTCACACCCTGATGTTTCTCCCTCACAAAGCGTGCTGGTCTGTGCCCTGTCCACACACCTGTGTAGTTGGCGGAGTAGTTGTTGGTGTCCAGGAACTTCTTGACGAGTTCAGAGCTGGAGAGAATGTGGTGAGTGGTGATGAAGTTCAGATAGGTCTGCAGGCCCTTCTGCCTCTCCGCAATGAACTCTCTGTCCATGTTTCCGATCAGCTTTTTGGGCGGAAGGGGCAGATTGAGGCCAGAGATCTGCAGAGGCAGAGCAGGGGCATATTTAAAGGTGCAATAGGTAATTTTCTAACTTCTAACGGTCAAGAGAGGAATTGCAGCAACAAACACGCTCAAATCACAACACTGTTTATCCCTCCCCCTTCTCTGTGAACACACTGACGTCGAAACGCCATTGGCTGTGGAAATTAGAAACAATTTTCAACCAATGAGCTTGAATTGTTGTACAGCTGTACAAAGTTTTGGTACAGAGTGCCGGCCCGTCAACTGCATATTTTGAAACCCAAATTTAAGGACTATAAACACAGGCAGAGGGCCAAGAGAGTCAACATGTCAGTGATCCTTTTTCAGTGATAGGAAGGGATTTACAATGGTCTTGTAACAATGTTTTAACACAAAAATCTTACCTATTATACCTTAATGTCCCAGCTTGTGTATAGGCATATCACAGTACAAAATGGCAAAAAGACAGTAGGGTATATTGCTATATGGTTTAGAGCGTTGCTTATCACAGGGTTTTGGGACCAAGTTCCTTGAGGGTCACTACTATTCCCTTGCTGCATATAGCTAATTGACAAATTGAACAGATTGATTTCAGCACTGGATGGTTAGAAACTAAATCTATGGTGTGTATCGTTTACAAGCTAACAAAATTACAGAAAGATATTTTACTGCAAATGGCACACTCACCAATAGACTATTGTTCAGCATGTCAAAGTCACTGTATCTTCTTATGACCTAAAATAATGGCAAATAATACACGTCAAACACTTTTTTATTGAAAAAAACAAACAAACAATAATTTTAATTAATAAATGCATTCCAAGACATCAAATATTATCAAGTGAAAAGTGCCAGAAAAGTGTCGCAGTTAAGGGTCTAGTAACTGCTGAATTCCCATATGGTGGGTTGTATCCTTGAGCAGAGTATTTAAACGTTAATTGCTTTCTGCAAATATCCACCTCTGCCAAAGGATAATGTGTAATATGTAAGCCGTGCAATTTGGCACAGCGTGATCAGCGTGATGTGTACCAGCATGTCTGTAGGGTGTGCAGCCAAGGTCCTGCTCAAGCAGCAATACTAACAGCACTGCATAACCAGAAAAGTGCAAAGGCCACACTGAGAAGAACACACAAACCACTGCTCTTTCCTTCCTGCTCCAACGGAAGGTTGGCACTGTGACTTATTTTTATTTAGCCCTAAACCATTTGCATTTGCCACAAAAAAAAAAAAAAAAAAAACACAATTATTTACCTGCCAGCTGTTCTCAAGAGAAACGCCCCTCTGAACACGGATAATGTATTCCTGTTGAAGAAAAAATGAAAATACATAAAATAAATGTCTCTTAACTACAACCTGCTTTTCATTGCGTGCCATTTCATGCATTGCTCGTCCAATAGGCCCTGTGTCATGTCATTTCTCTGGGATGACAAAATGACCAGACTAAACATGGTCTAAGGCAGGGGTCTCCAATCTTATCCAGAAAGGGCCGGTGTGTGTGCAGGTTGTTGTTTTAGCACAGGACTAAGACAGCTGATTCTACTCATCTAGGTCTTGATTAAAGACCACGATTAGTTCATTAGTATAATCAGGTGTGTTACTGCTGGGTTAAAACAAAAATCTGCACCCACGCCAGCCCTTTTAGGATAAGATTGGAGACCCCTGGTCTAAGGTATTTGCATGGTCATAAAATCTGCAGAAATTCAACAACAACAAAGTGATTTGCCAGTCCTGTGGTCTGTAAATAAGGGGGTGTAGATGCCTCCCCATTCTCTCTGCCCTGCGACATGGGAACACTGGAGCACAGGGGAGTCCAAAGGTCCATCTTAAACCTGGATCCGCTAACCCTGTGACACCACTGTGTATTGTACTTTTTACACCAGAAATGCCCTGGGAAATTGTGAAGCAACAGCACTGCTTTAAAGCTACTTTTAAAAAGCAATACAAAGGCACAGCATAGTTCACAGGTTATATCAAGGATTTTTAAAAGGTCACATAATACGGTATTTTAACATTTAATATGGAAATTCAAGTGCGCATAGGCCTAATGCGATACATAATTAATGAATAAATGTAATGATGTAAATTCTGGGGGGAAGGGAAATAAAACTCTTTGACCAGATAGCTCATTAAATGCAGAATACAAAGCATATTCCTGTCAAAATCTGCATTCCCTCTTCCCCAGCTGTTCTGTACATATAAGGAAACAGAACATTAAAAGTCTCAATGGATTCTGAATGAAATCCTTCATAAATAATATCAAATAAAGGATAAGACAGCATATCGGTCTATCCATATAAATAATGCATCGGTGTATATGCTACTGTGTATTGTTACACTACACAGCTATTGCCTAACAGACATTATTGCTTACAGACTTAGACCTATATTCAATCAGCATTTGTCCTTAGCATTGATTTAATCCAATTTTTGTTTTAATCCAAGGTTAATTTCGAATGTTTTATTGGTTTGCACTGAAAAACGACTGAACAGAATTAGTGAAATCTCGACGTACTAATTGACAGCTTTGCTGACGCGTGGAACAAAGAGCTAGGAACAGAGGTAAAGTATCTTCGGAAATTCTATTAACTGGGCATCATATCCCTTTATTCTCACGAGGTTCCTCCTCGCTTACTACACAGGAAGTTTCAGTCAAATTACGGTAAATTTCAAAAGTGCACCCCACCACCATTTTTTCATATGCCTACACGTTATTTTACTAACACTCATTCTAACAAGAAAAGCACGTATATAAATTGCACATTGATTTCTCTGGAGACTGAATAATGAACAATTCACTAAAGGAAAGCAGCAATAACCAACTCCCCCACCGACATAAATATATCTAAAAGTAACACGTCCAGTTTCCTGTCATGTTTGCCGTTTCACACTAACCTCTCAAAACGAATACAGGGTTTCTCCTGAATCAAGCAGTTACTTGCCGAAGTTCAGTCATGCCAAATTGATTTAGTGATGGATCTAGCTAGTAAGGCATTAGCTTAATACTAAACGGCAAGGCACCGTCTTACCAACCACAATATCGTCGACTTTTAATCCATACGATAACAAACAGCTCGCTTAACAGTTCTTTAAAAACTGCCATAACGTTATTTAACGTTATAGTGACAGCTGCGGCTGTTTGCTACTACGGCTAGTGATCTTACTAGCTCTAGGTAACTTCCGTTAACTAACCTATTTGTCAAACGTTGGTCAACAAGATCGCTAGCCCTGCCGGTCGTATCACGTTAGCAAAATAGACACATCTAGGCTAACTTTGGCATTTTGACAGATGTCGGCAAACGACTGGGGAAGGACAGAATTTACGTTAGCTAAGTTAATTCAAATAGCTAAACCAGCTAGACTAGTGGTATTTGTTAACGTAGTGATCACTGATAGTATGAATGTGTCTATGCAGGTAACTTACGTAGCCGTTAGGTAGTAAGCTAATTCAGCTAAATAAATAGCCATAGCTAGAGAGCTACACAATAATTTGCCTATGCAGCTGGTGTGTATCTAGCTACATTAGCTAGCTAGTTAGCTACACTTGCCGGATAGCTAGCTAACGTTAGACGGTTGTTTATGAAATGGCTAACTTAGTTGACGTACTAACTTAGGTAACGTTAGCAAGTTACTCAGTCACAAATTATGGAATTGGAACTAGCTATGTTAGCCGTTTTCTAACTAGCCTGTCTCGCTCTTTCGCATTTGTTGTAGGTAATTACACTCAAGTCGCTATGTATGAGTCCAGTGATGGCCAAAAGGCATACAGCACAGCAGGAAAGCAAACTAGCCAAACTGGAAAACGACGTTCACTAACGTTACTAGCAATATATTCTAGCTATTGTTATCTTGACATCTACACATTGAACTAGCTAATGTTGTTAGCCAAGTTATGATAGTTAATGTAAAATGAGAAGCAACAACGGTATAGTCAGAGGCCCTCCACCATAACCTCTGAATCCCCGTGATGCACTCACGCCCGATTGCCGATTCGATTGCTTACTGTGTGGGAGTGAAGGTTCTGGCTCGCTTCGATTACAGCTGTCACCGCCACGGTGTCGTCCAGCAGGATCTTCCCCGCAGACGGCTTCTCCATGAACGCCATTCCGGCGTTCGCGTCGGGAAATGATGCTTACCAACAGTCTTACTGACTCCCCAGTGTTGTGAAATATCCTGTATTCCTACAGAAGCATCCAGACAGTGACGGGATGAGTTTTGTGATCTGACTTGTCAGTGGGTGGACGGACGGATGAGCTAGCTAACGTTATTAGTTTCCTATGCAGCCCTTGCGGTAGCTATCTAAAGCTCACTCCGGCTTGAGCTAGTGCCTGTCAGTCTGTTTTGAGATAGGTGTATGTCTACGCGTTTCCTTGGCCACGGGCGGAAACACGTAACCAGCCTATAAAAGTTAAATGAGGTACTGTATCCCATTCCATGAAAACTGGTGGATTGCGATGTCAGATTAACCAACCGTCGCCAAATTATGTACTTAGCTATGGGGTAGACAGTAAATGAACATCGTCCAATAAAGCAAAATATACCTATGTCGAAACAGACTGAATTAGCTGACGACCGAAACACTTTAAAACACTTCACACTTCCCATGTGAATGGGAAAGACAATATCTCGAATGAGAACCCCATCACATGATAAGACATGTGTGTTGTATGACATTCAGTGCTTCGCGGGTGGGGAGTCATTCTTGGCGTTTTGCTAGCAATCGCTGCCCTGACTCGACCTCTTGTAAATGTGAATGTGACATTGATGACGTCTCACGAAAGTGTTGCGCACTGCTTCCCTGTCACACTGACAGGTTAAAACTACACGTTATTAAGGGCTTTAAACATGGGCCAATAAAATACATTGAAATCTTCGGTCCTAAAATTATCTGGTAACCAATGCAGTGACTAAAGTCCATCCATCCGTCCATTATCTGAACCCGCTTATCCTGAACAGGGTCGCAGGGGGGCTGGAGCCTATCCCAGCATACATTGGGCGAAAGGCAGGAATACACCCTGGACAGGTCGCCAGTAGTGACTAAAGTGCTGGAGAAATATTTGCTATATTCTGCTAGGGATAAGAATTCGAGTAGACTAGTCTGTAGAAGTTAGCTACAGCTATTATGTTTATTTCTTAGGAAGAACGAAGGGTGATAAGTCACAAACATAGCTCTAAGGCAGAGGTGCACAACAAGGGCCGATCCGTTTGAGGATTTTGTGCCTTCTGGTCTTAATTATTTAATTGACTCAATTATATCTTATTTGACACGTGCATGAGTACCGGGTACAGCTGCAGAGTGCAAGTTTAACCGAATGATTTTTCTGTGCTCAAGTACAGGCTTGAACCAGGATAATTTATAGAGCGGTCAGCAAATTTAAAATCGAGGCAATTGGTTGGAATGCCAAGACATTAAAACTTGTCACACTGACTTTGTATTAGGCTATTTAAAGTCCAGTAAATAGCTGACAATATTGTATGCCATAGGCTACCTATATTACTTACTGTATGGCGTTCACGTGAATTCAGATTGATATATCAATTGGTGGAAATGAGCAAACTATATGTGCCTATTTGTGGATATTAAACGATCTTCCGTTCCCATTTCCTGTATCGGAGCGTCAGTGGTCTGTGATCAGACGACAGTTGTACTCGATTGTGGTCTACTCTGCGACAGCTGATTGTTTTTTTCCAGCTTGTTTCCTTGTCTTCCATCCACGTGATGCGGAACAGGAAATGTTCTGAATACATTCCTTTATTTAATTACCCACGATTTCACCAACTCAGATGGCTGCTATATTCGAAGAGCTCTATGGCACATGGATAGCACTATTGCCTTACCTTGCAGATGTATTATGCAGGTAATGCGCGGTTCAGAATTACGGAAATAAATAAATGCACCGTCAACAGATCACTAAGCTTGAAGTAATTTACTGCTACCAACGAGTTATGAGGGTCGACCAAATTTTAAGTGATTCATTCGTTCATTTGCGTTTAACACGCATCTGCCCGTGGACGATTACTTTTTTTCTAGTTACAATCGTGCCACTGCGGGAAAACGGTTATATAGCAGGTTTCGCAAAAATGTTCTGACCTTTAATAAAGGATGTTATTCTATAAAGGGGCAGAATCGAACACCTCACGTGATGGGTGATTTAAGGGGTACCTCAATCTAAATACTGTAGCAACAGAGACACCTAGTGGCGAAGAAGTGTCATGAGGACATACAGATCTTTGAAAGCGCTGCTCCACTCACCGAGCACTTTATTAGGAACATTTTTACTTTATTACACCTACTTATTCATGCGATTATTTAATCAGACATTTGCGTGGCAGCAGTGCAATCCATACAATCATGTAGATACTGGTTAGGAGCGTCAGTTAATATTCACATCAACCACCAGAATTGGGAAGAAATGTGATCTAAGTGACTTTGACCATGGAATGATTGCTGGTGGCAGACAGGTTGGTTTGAGTATCTCAGAAACTGCTGATCTCCTGGGATTTCAAGGCAAACTGATCTCACACTAGTTTGCAAAGAATGGTGCAGCAAAAAAAAACCAAAAAAACTGAGCAGCAGTTATGCAGACAGAAACCATGAACCATACACCTATGCTTTCAAACAGCCCGTTATTCTACTTATGTATAATGCAGGTCAGAAGACAAGACAAATGGAACTTGTAAACAAATGGTTTATTTTTGAGGAATCTAGGAACAGAATAGCTCATTATTTTCAGGAAAATCCAAGCAAAAATTAATCACTACATTGAAGCCCTAGGTAAAAAAGTGCAAAAAATGTTACTCGTTATGGAAATCATAGAAGGCCGTTACCAACTCCCTACACTGCACTGGATGCCTGACCTCTGCTCCCATGACCTCGGGGAGAGTCCTCCTCCAGTAAAGCTTTGTCAGTAGCAGGAAACGGAATGGAAAATGGAAAATGGAAGGCAAAGCAAAACTACACCATTTTCACTTCTCTCTTCTGCCAACGGCATCTTCCCTGCGTACTAAAGTGCAGGAAAACATTTCCTGAGAGGGGTATTCGCCCTCTGGCAGGCCTTCGGGTGCCCAGGACAGTGCAGATAAGCCCGTCAGTCAGCAGGTTCTGAACAATGGGGCTTTTCGAGAGGCCCTGTTTGGAGTAGCCAGGCTGGATGTGGAGGGGGGGGGGGGGGTCATGTTTTCCCCCGGCTCAAAATAGGTGGCAGTGTCCCTCCAAACGCCTTCGTCAGCATCGAAGGGCACACAGAACCCATTACTGTAAAAGAAAGGGTGACTGGATATACTTTTCAGCCAAACAGCTTGTGCAGTTGACCTGTCAAAACGGCAGGTCACTTCCTTTTACAGCAACGGGCCATGTGCCTCTCCCCCGCAGGGACAAAAAGGGTCAGTCCAGCTCCAGTTCTCTGCTGTTTCCAGATAAAGCCAAAAGAAAGGGTGAAACCTACACAGAGATAAGAGATCCATGTTAATATTTCATTTTTTTAGGGGGGAATGATGAACACCAAATGCATTTCATTACAAAACCAAAAGGATGCACGATAGATAAATCCACAGATTATATTACATACATTGTGTTGAATTGTGTGCAGTACAGGTAATAAAAGGTTTTGAGAAATTGCTCATATTCAATCAACACAGAAGCAGGTAGACTCATTACTGGCATCTACTTTTTCCACTGAAGTCTAAATGAAGGATTAGATTGAATGCAATCACATACTGCTTCAAATATTTACTTTGCATCCTAGCCACAATAAAACCACATCCATCCAAACTTAAACCAAAAGCCATAACACCATAAAAGCCTGCTGTGTACATCATCATACCAAAGGGGCAGCATGCTGGTTCTTGAGAGGGTAAATTTACCTGTGTGACGTGGACAGCACATGGTTCACTCTGGTAGGATCCCAGCAGCGTCAGGGCGGTCCACAGCTTCACCAAGCCACTGCAGTGGGATTGGACAGAATAAATGGTCAATGAACTTATATAGTGCCGTTTATTCACCTATCCACACACTCACACACCAACGGTCATTAGCTGCCATGCAAGGCAGCAACCTGCTCGTCAGGGGTTAGGTGTCTTGCTCAGGGACACTTCGACACACCCAGGGCGGGATCGAACCGGCAACCCTCCGACTGCCAGATGACGGCTCTTACCTCCCTTTATCCAAAGCGCTGCACAATTAATGCCTCTCATTCATCCATCCACACACACACTCATACACCAACGGCTATCTCGTTTGGCACCAACCAGCTCGTTAGGAACAAATCAAACCGGTGGGATCGAACAGGCAACCCTCCGACTGCCAGACAAGTGCTCTTACCACCCGAGCCAATGTCGCCCTTATAGAGGGCATGCGAACATCTTAGGCATAAGAGGGCATTCACATTCAGCAAAATGTGAAAAAATTATGCAGCTGTCCTGAATGGCAAATATAACAAGCAAATTTCCTTACACACATTACCAATCCTTCAGTTAAAACCAGCATCTTTATTTTCTGAAAGTTAAAAATTTTTTCACGGTGCAATTTTCCGTAACTATGGTAACAGGGTATACCGTTTGAAAGCCTGAAAAATTAATGGTTCCATCTGTATAACCGATTTTAGGATGTCTTTGCTTTAGCAAGAGCAGTTTCTTATTGGGGGGTTTCTTTTCACTTTGGAAACCCACATACTGGACCCTTGCCATCCTTTTCACGGCAAGGGTCCAGCAAACCAAATGCATAAGAAAGTTTCTAATTCTAAATGAGTATGAGCTTTTTTTTTTTTTTTTTTTTATTATAAATTTTTTCCAGATTTTTCCCTTTTTGTCCCAATTTGGTAGCCAATTGTACCTCGTCTGATTCAATTGGAGGTAGTCGTATTAGATGTACCGCCCGTACCCCGTCCCTCGGCGGCCCGAATGAGAGCGACACGCCTTCTTCAAGCCGTCTCGTCTCGTGCCCGTTGCCGTGATTCCGAGGCGCCCAAGGTGCTTATTGTGCGGCGATCTAATAACCCTGCTAAGTCCCTCCCTCTGGAGCAGCGAGCCAATTATTGCTGCCCCACGTGAGCCGGCCAAACTTGGCTTTTTTGGCAGGACCGAGAATCTAACCCCGGTCCCCGGTGTGCAACTGCAGCAAACTGCAAAGAGTATGAGCTTTTGTGACCAGTATCGCATGTAATGCAGTTGCAGAGAAAATACCCCCACCCGTGTGTACGAAAATAAAGTACAACCTCTGCTCAACAAAGAACTTGGGGAGGGTGACAGGCAGGGGAGTTAAAAAAAAGCTTCTACTTTCACTGTGTTTGAGCATCTGTAGTTTTGTTTTAGTAATATTTGTAGTAATTTAGTCATTCTGAAAAGTATAGACCAGGACTATGCATGTAGTCAAAAGGGTTCAAGAAGCACAACCATTTTATTTGGGGTTTGTCATTTTTAAGCTGGTGTTAAGAAAAGGGACGATAGATAAGGATAAGGGATAAGGATGAAGCGCCAGTGATTTACAGATCAAATGCAACTCACGTAGCAAAAGCCAGACATCGACAAACCGTCAAGACATTCTGATGGCTTCAAATACATATTAAAATAGCAAAACACCTGATAATTACACATCATAGTAGCTACCTGTTGTACACCCGAAGCACCGCCGTTAGTGTATCTTCTTCGAATTTTAAAACGTCGAACGGAAATGCAGCTCCAATCTACAAACAAATATTCAGACATTCCCATTACAAGTAAATATCGCAGACAATAAACATCAAGTGTCCTTTTGAACTTTCCATAGAAAAAAAAGTTAAGATGGGTATTCAGATTAGAAATGATAGGCTATTATATTAAGAGGTAACTGTGACCAAGTTGTCCGCAAATCACAGAGCTACGTCTATGCTGCATTCATGTCTCATCAATACGGTTTTTACCTCTCCATATAAATCCCTAAGTGCAGAGATGATCATTTGCTTGAAATAAACTGCGTTGATCTTCCTGTCATCATTGTCCAATATTCTGGGAAAAAAAAAGTTTTTTTGTTGAAAAATTATACTTCTAGAATGGATTTCATTGAAAAATATATTGGTTTTATGACGTTACTTACAAGCATATCTTCAGATAGTGGTAAACTGATGCATTTTTGAACACCAGTCGTTCATAAAGGGCAGGCTGCGACATATCCTAAAATTTCCCTCGGGATGAATAAAGTATCTATCTATCTATCTATATCGGCAGCATACGTTATATTTGACCCGCCAAATGAATGAACTTAAACAAATTCCAGTAGAAAACGTTAGCTAGCTAGCTAGCTTGTTACATGATTTGACCAGCATGTCATGCTTGCCTGCGTGAAAGGGATAAACGATAAACGCCGAAGAGCAATTAGACATAAGTTAACTTAGCAACGAGAGTAAAGCGAGCGTATCTAACGAACTTGTTCAAGTCAATCTCACACATGAACTAAAAAGTATATATCCTAAATGGCTAGCACTACAATTTCATAATCACGAAAAATGAACTGTTACAATTTACAAAAGGCCGCAACCACGAGTTACTGTATTGAAAAACACGGTCTTCTTTGTGACAAGACGACCAGCGGGTACCGCAACCCCATTTCCGTATTACCGCCACCTACTGTTGCGGCGGAGGTAACTGCACCATGTACGTCCTCAACGCCTTTGCCTCACTGCCACCGAATGTATTGGAATGGATGGTGACAACATTGGCCTCTTGGGGTCATGGGTTTTGCAACAATACACACTGTACAATTTATAATATTGATAACAGAAACCATAGATATTTCACCACTTCATTCAAACCCACTTCCTCCATCCAGAGTATTGCGTACAACACCTCTTGGTGTGAGTGTCCACTGGATTAAATTAATTGCTGGAATTACAAAGAAGTACAGACAAGTTTCTTCTGACTGCACTGACACTTGCTGAAATATGATAGCTTCTCAGCTCTGTATTGCATGGCATTTTGCAGTTATTGCCCATTCGATTCATGATATTGTAGTTCTGATCAAACATAACACATTTAAATGCAGGAAAACCTGGACAGAAAAAACACCACCACACCACCACATCATCTGACAGGCAAATTATCCTTTAATGAACTGAATCCCACCCAGATTTAACATCATACAGACCAATAAATACATAGTACAATTGTTCTTATACAGAATTGAGAATTCATATTCATTAATGTATTGATTGTATTAATATGTGTTAATATTAATACAATATTAATATTGTGTATGTGTAATGTATTAATTACCATAGTCAGATTTAGCTAGGTAGTTGTCCTGCTTTAATTGTACCATAATTTACTTGCCATTTCTATTCCACAAAACTCCAGTTTATTGCATAATATCCTTTGTTAAAAACTCCAAATTTAATTCCCTAAGTGAATGCATACTACTTCGTACTGCATTTATTCAGTGGTGTTGCATAATAGTTCTCTTTGTGGTCATCACATATTGTCTATGGTCCTAAAGTAGTACTTTTTAGTACTCCAATCAATCAGAAAAACAAACCACAACTGAAGTAAATGTCAGGGTAAATCATTTACTGAAGTGTAAAATTCACATGATCCTTTCTGAGTGATCATTCAAACCTTGGTTTGTGGGTACCACCTCCTCATGTCTCAGAAACCTGCTTCAGGTGAATATGCACCAGGTAAAAAGATTTGCACTTTGCTGGTAGCGGATGGAAATGAGTGGTTCAGCGATCTGTTCAAGTCTTTTTCAGGAGTCACTCATTCTGGTGTTCCGCTCCGTTACCGTGGTACCGCACCTGTGCTGCTAGCAGCTATCCAGAAATCTATAGAATCACCTGCACACTCAACACAACTACCTGGACATGACTAGCTTGAGTGTTTCTATTGTTCAAAATAAATTAAAACACACCGATAAAAATGCACAATTAAGTCCACTGCGAGAGCAAATACATGCAGAAGGAAACACTAAAACTGCCACATATATAAATAATATTCTTAATTATTTAATTCTGATTCATTTTCATTGTAAAGTGCCTGAAATGCCATAAGATGGTGTGCATAGCCCCCTGCACAACAGCAGTACGGAGAAGGGAGAGAACAGACGGAACGGGGGGGGGGGGGGGGGGGGGGGGGGGGTGATTCCCTGAGAGACGACTGGGTCAGAAACCTACACGTTCTAAAATTGTATGTACATTATTATAATTATAAAAAGGTATTTTCTCAGGACATCTTCTTGCTGCTGCCGTTCCCCACGTTTTGCTGGGCGATGAGAAAGTCCATGATGAGTGTGGCGGTCTTGCGAGGCCGTTCCACGGGCACAGAGTGACCGCAGTTGTCCAGAAGGTGCACCTGACACGCAGGCAGGGCATCTTCTAAGACCGAGGCTCCGGAAACATCCACCACCTGGAGCGCAAGAGTTAACCACAACTTCAGAGTGAGGAAGTCTGATCGCCGTGTCATGAGCTGCTTTAATTAAATTGAACAATTACGTGCTGCTTAACGAGGAAAGCCAGCAGACCCTCCAAGACCAGGGCTGAGGGTCCTGTTTTAGAGCGCTGGCTTTTTAATGTTTTCTTTTACTTACCTGGTCCTGTTTTCCCCAAATGACTTGCACAGGGGCTGTGATCAGGTGCATATTGTCATGCAGGGAATATCTCGAGTTCTCCCCCACTATCTCCATGAATGCTGCAGTGGGAAATAAAGACAGAGTAGAAATGAAGAAAATGCACACGAGAGAGAAACTGTTCAGACGTTTGAAAGAGGATTTGAGAGCAGGAACATGGGGGAGTTTGGGAGAAAGTGACAAGGAGGGAGAGAGAGAATGGAGGCTGGTTTTACCTACTTTTAACTGAGCAACAATTCTAATTCAGACTTATTTTTTAGACTTCTACTGCTGTAGCCTATCCACTTAGAGTTATGACGCATTGAGTGTTCAGAGAAGCACTTCTGCATACCACTGCAAGGGTTGTAATGTGTGGTTATTTGCGTTACTGTCACCTTCCTGTCAGCTTTGACCAGTATGGCCCTTCTCCTCTGACTTCTCTAACAAGCCATTTCTGTCTGCAGAACTGCTGCTCACTGGGTTTTTTTAAGTTTTTTTCACCATGCTTTGCAAACTCTAGAGACTAGTCTGCGTGAAAATTCCAGGAGATCAGCAGTTTATGAGATACTCAAACCACCCTTTCTGCCACCAACAATCATTCCACGATCAAAGTCACTGAGGTCACATTTTTTCCCCATTCTGATGGTTGATGTGAACATTAACTGAAGCTCCTGACCCGTATCTACATGATTGTATGCATTGCACTGCTGCCGCACAATTGGTTGGTTAGATAATCGCATTAATAAGTAGGTGTAATAAAGTAAAAATGTTCCTAATAAAGTGCTCTGTGAGTGTATGTAAAAATACTATAATTCAACCACTGAAGCAACAGTTAAGTTTGCATGTGTTGAGTTGTGTTTGTTTGTGTGACTGACCTTCTCGATAGAAATCATTGTGAGGTATTCGAACATCCACGAGTCCTTGAAGGATCTAACAAAAAGTAAAGAAAAGCAATTTTGGTACCAATAATCTTTAAGATAGTTAAATGCTTGGCAAAATGAGTTCGCTTCAGTTAGCTCAATACCTATTTCACAAATGCCATTACGTACAGACAGGAGACATGACTATTGGTGAAGGAAAAATTTGCTAATTCCAAATGTTGCCTTTTGCTTAGTTTGGTAGTAATACTGTACGTATCAAATATTGCTGGTTAATTAGAAATAAATACTCTGTCATACACGGCGGAAGCAGAAATGGGTTGTTTGTGAGCGGGGGTTTGTTACCTGCTGGGGGATCTTGTAGCGGATATGCGAGACCAGCTTTATCATCTGGTCCATCTCCTCTGACGTGGACGGTATGAGCGGAATGTTCTGGATGTTCTGGGCCTTCTCCAAGGCCCGCAGGTGCTTCACAAACCTGCTTTCATGCGGCTGCTTCAGGCCTACGCACGGGGCAGCGAGAGAGAGCAGGGGGGAGTCATTCGCTGTCCCGCGAGATGTTTAATTCTGACACAACATGACATAAATAACAGAATATGAATCCTGAATACTTGTTTATAGTAAATGGAGGAAGCACAATGCGTGATGGGGCAACTCCTATATTGTCACCAGCATACTGCATACTGTATACTGTATGCATACTGTAAGTACACTCTGCACAAGTCTACGGCACAGACTGGACTACTAACACCACTTTGAGCCACAACAACAAGATCAGAAGAAGAAGAAGAAGAAGAAGAAGAAGAAGAAGAGGAAGTTATTCCTGATGGAATGTTATTGCATTTACATTTTTGGCACTTGACATAGGCTTATCCAGAGTGACTCACAAAGTGACAAACAAAACATACAAAACTTACTGAACATAGCCGTTTAGGCAAAGAGCAAAGAGTCAAAACCAGGGTATCAGTGTCACAGCCAATAGTGATGTAGCAGTCATGACATAAAACTTCAAGATAGTAACCAACAAAGATAGTGAGTGCCATATTGGGTGGAGGAAAACGTTTGAGGATATAATGCTTCATGTAGCGCAGTGTTATAGGTACGAGCAGCCAGCCCACAATAAATGCACTAAGCGTGTTTAACTAAGGTGCAGTACAGTTTTAAATAATGTAAATGTTTGGTTCGTACCTGGAGCTACACAGCCCTGACTGTAGCGGGGGGGGGGTGCTGGGGTGCCGTGACAGAGACTATCAAAAGCAGGGGCCCTTTTGGGAAAGGGAATGGTTAAGGCCTGACAGATCACGCAGAGTGGACTGGTGCGGCAGCAGAGAGACTTTAACACAGGCCCACGCGCTCACACACCCGTTCAGGCGAGACCCGGCTCAGGCGGTAAGAGCAGTCGTCTGGCAGTCGGAGGGTTGCCGGTTCGATCCCCCGCCCGGGCTGTGTCGAAGTGTCCCTGAGCAAGGCACCTAACCCCAAAATGCTCCCGACGAGCTGGTTGGTGCCTTGCATGGTAGCCAATCGCTGTCGGTGTGTGAGTGTGTGTATGAATGGGTGAATGAGGAGCATCAATTGTACAGCGCTTTGGATAAAGGCGCTATATAAATGCCAACCCGCCATTACCATTGACCCGCACTGACCTGCAGGGCAGATGAGCGTCAGTCCGGAGACGTCAGAGGGGTAGCGCGCGGCGTACACTCCAGCCACGTTCCCTCCCATGGACGTGCCCACCAGGTGGAAGGGCTTCTTATTCAGCCGGATACTCTCCACAAACTGGAGAGAGAGAGGGGGAGGAAGGGACAGCTGTCACACCGGCGTTTATATTTAAGGGATTTACAAAATATATATATATTTTTAAAAGCCTATTTTACATTACAGGGCCGACATTGGCTCAGGAGGTAAGAGCAGTCCTTTGGCAGTCGGAGGGTTTGCCACCCTGGGTGTCGATCCCACCCTGGGTGTGTCAAAGTGTTCCTGAGGAAGACACCTAACTCCCAAATGCTCCTGATGAGCTGTTTGGCGCCTTGCATGGCAGCCAATCGCCGTTAGTGGGTATGAATGGGTGAATGAGAAGCATCAATTGTAGGGCGCAATATAAATGTAAACCATTTACCATTTTACATGCAACCAATTGAAATAGCTGGATATACACTGAAGCATTGCTCAAGGGGGTACGACTGGCAGTGCCTCAGCTGGGAATCAAACACACAACCTCTCAAGCCCATCAATCCCTCCAATGTTGGAAGGTTTTGTAGGGGAAAATTCACAGAACCAGATCTCCCTCCTAAAAGCATGATAAACAATCACAAGTCAAAATCAGACTCAACCTTGAACTGTGTAGACAGTCAAGAGCACGGGGTGTCTGATATGACTATACAGCTGGTTTCTCCAAAACTCTTAATGATTCGTGCCAGAAGTGTATCTATATGTAAGTGGCTTATAATCAATATATCACATGTACGCTGCTTGTATGAAGTGGAAAGTACCAAAAATGATTATTATGCTGCGAAAAGTACCAAAAATGATCTATAGGTCGTAGAAAGTTCCGGAAAGCACCATATAGTGAATAGCACCGTGTTTTACATGATTCCTATGTTAATGATTCCATTTTGTTAAAAAAACAGCTTACAAAACAGGATGTATGTAATAAGATCCTTTATTTTTTAGGAAATCAATAGGGCGCCACCATGGTTTCAGAACTGAGAAGGTAGCGCTGCCAAGTCAGCTGATGTTTTAGGAGGAGTTAAGATAAGAACAGTGTGGGTGATTGGCCACAATGATGTTTTAACTGTGTATAAAATGGGTGTAAAAATGACAGTCCAGGTCCATGTTTATGAAAAAACTCATCCGGCTTTATGCACTTGTGCTAAATAAAGTCTGATTTTCCTGAAGAGCTTGCTGCCGTGGTGTCTTTTCCCTTGTGAAGATGTTTTTCGACAAATTGGAGATTTGGACTCTGTCGTTTCCTAGACACGTTTCCTAGCAGCTCAGTTTCTGAGCTGCTTTTGGTCAGTTTACTTGTACCACCCTTTATCTGAAACATGCCTCGAACTGAACAATGTGCCACTACATTCAGAATGGATGTGGAATGTAGATTATTATAATAATAATAATCATCATCATCATAATAATACACAGGAAATATGTGCACAAAGCTTCACACTGCTATGCGATCACCCTGGCTGAACTGCACGGATTGCATTTTGAACATGCAGCACCTTCAGTAGACTGCGTTACTGTCTACATCAGCACAGATGCCTTGCAGGATAAAGAGCTTCAGAGTACAGTGCCAGCACAAGAAACATTACTGGTGCCTCTCAAAGTGTGAGGACTGTGCCAACTCTCACTGTTACGAGGGGGAACCCAATTTCTCAGGCAAGGCCGTTTTTTTTTTTTTTTTAAACAACGGCTGGTAAAACCCCAGAGGGAATAATGTAAACACATCAAACTGGGCGTGATTGCAGAGGATTGTAGTACTACAAGCCCTAGCAATATCTCACAAGTCACATGGCGCTGCAATAAATCATATACTTGAAGAGTAGAACTCCACCCTGTAGGATACCAGACTCACACTATCACTTAATTAGATTATGGTGCAGAATAGGCTGCTCTCCAGGCAGCCTGCTGGCAGATGGCAGAGTGTTGGACCCCCCACGGACTAGCAGGCAGCAGGGCGTGGATGTTTGTTAATTCAGATAAATATGTCAGACGTCAAAATTAAATATCTAACGTAGAATACACACTTCCTGCCTTCGGGACCCAGAAGAGGTACTTAGAGTGATCCAGTCAGACACTCCCCAAACCCAAAGAGGCCGTTTGGAGTCACAAATGACAGAAAATCCAGTTGTCGTGAGCTCGACTGGTCAGTTTCAGTAACATGTAAACAGAGCTATCCTCTCTCATACCAGTTACCTCGCACCTGTGATCACAGACGATCGTAAAACACTGAAAGAATTTGCCAGAAATTCAACACCCCGAAGTTACTGAGCAACCCACCTGGTGTATCCTGAGGACCTGTCCGTCGATGGAGTAGTCCTGGGCGCTGGTGCGCGAGGTGCCCTCGTGACCCGGCATGTCCACACACACCAGATGGACGTGTTTCGGCAGGAACTGTGAATACAGCCCAAAGACACGCAGGTTAGGATGTACCACGGATATAAAATGAGCTCATTAGCTCAACTCTGCCGCATTTACATTGATGTGGAAACTGAAAATGTTGATTCATGTGTACTGTCCCTGATAAATAAAGTTATTTAAAAAAGCTACAATCAGAGCGTTGAGCGGAGATTTTTCTTTTAAATTCCGCCGGCTCTAAAGATTGCTCTACTGAGCCGGGCCAGCTTTTGCCCTTCAGGTCCTGTTGTAAGCTGCACATTAGCCTGGTTTCACACACGATTAGACTGACCGGCTTAATACCATAATGCACTTTCATAGTAATCACAGCCGACTTAAGTTTTCCATTTCCTATTTTGCTTCAAGGGTTCTATTTTCCTGTGGTCGCGCTTGTGTGAAGTTCACAAATGCAACGACGATGTGCTGTAGCCGAACATGCTGCTACAGCTATGACCATGTACCGTAGCCGAACAGGCTTGTGAACAAGGCAGCGTTAGCGCTGGTCCGTCCGTCAGCCCACGCGCTCTCACCTTGGCCACAGACAGCCACATGTCCTTGTGCGTGGAGAAGCCGTGCAGCATCAGAACGGACGGTTTGGTCCCCATCTTCCCTCTGGTGGAGTAGCAGAAGCGGTACGACTCACACTCGGCAAAGCGAGCCTGCAGGCCCAGCGCCCTCCTCCAGTACCTGCCATTTGCACCAGGAAGTCACATTTCACAGTTTACATTTCTTTCTTTCATTTATGTCAGTTGTCATGCGTAATCTCCGGGCAGGTTACAACATGCGTCAACGGAAAAATTATAATGCATCAACACATATAGTGAGCAATTAGACTTATTTTTTAGACTGATCAAATTTTTTCAGAAAACCACAGGTGCAAAAAAAATTTTTTTTAAAGTGAAATTGGCAATACTATTTTATTTGAATTGTGACCTCTCTCATTCACAATGCATTTTTGGCCACAGAACTGCTGCTCACTGGATGTTTTTTTGTTTTTCGCACCATTCTCTTCAAACTCACGAAAATGCTGTGGGTGAAAATCCCAGGAGATCAGCAGTTTCTGAGATACTCAAACCAACCTGTCTGGCACCAACAAAAATGCCAGTCACTTAGAGAACATTTATTCCCCATTCTGACATCCATCCATCCATCCATTATCTGAACCCGCTTATCCTGAACAGGGTCACAGGGGAGCTGGAGCCTATCCCAGCATACATTGGGCGAAAGGCAGGAATATACCCTGGACAGGTCGCCAGTCTATCTCAGGGCACACACACCATTCACTCACACACTCATACCTACGGGCAATTTAGACTCTCCAATCAGCCTAACGTGCATGTCTTTGGACTGTGGGAGGAAACCGGAGTACCCGGAGGAAACCCACGCAGACACGGGGAGAACATGCAAACTCCGCACAGAGAGGCCCCGGCCGACGGGGATTCGAACCCAGGACCTCCTTGCTGTGAGGCCCATTCTGACATTTGGTCTGAAAAACTCTCGGCTACGTCACCATGCTTTTATGCATTTAGTTGCTGTTACATGACCGGCGGATTGAATATTTGCATTGACGAGCAGCTGTACAGGTCTACCTAATAAAGGTCACAATAAAGTCTAAATTACAGCTGTACCAGAGCGCAGAATTCCAGGTCATCCAAGCTATCAAGAGCTCAAAAACTGTGCTGCAGTGTATCGAATGTGTCACGTTTCAGGTCTGTCTCGCCATGTTTTATGTTGATTTATGTTTATTTATGTTGTCTTAGTCACGTTGTGTCTTATCATGTATTATGTTGTCTAGGTTCGTCATGTTGTTTAGTTATGTTTCGTTACGATTTATTTTCTTGTCATGTTTAGTTATGTCTCGTTACGATTTATTTTCTTGTCATGTCTAGTTATGTTTTCGTACGATTTTATTACCTGGTTATGTTGAGTGATTATCGTCTTAGTTTCGCTTTGTGTTATGTTTTGATGCATGTTTATTGTTACGTTAACTGGTCGTTGTTATGCATACACTTTTACATGTTTTTCCGCAAACCTTGCGTTCCGCCTTTTCTCTCTCTCTCTCTCTCTCTCGTTCTGTCATTCACTCCCCTAAGTGTTTCCATTTGTCTATTTACTAAAACTACTAACGCTAGATCAGGATTGGGTAGAGACTAACAAACTAATCATGTGTTCATGTTACCTTACGTTTCTCGTGCATGTCATTTACTAATTTACTAATGCTAAGGCAGGATAGGTTTATTACTAACGATTACTAATCTCCTTGTTAAACTTGTCATCCATCGCACCTGTTTTCCATTTCCTTGCTACGCTCTAACTAATTGTCTACACCTGTCTACACCTGCATTTATAGCCCAGTCGCGCAACTGTTCACTGCGAAATTGACTGCCTCTGTTTTCCACGCAACTCTTGAGCATCTTCTGTTTTGATTACACGTTACGATCCAAGCCTGTTTACCGACCATAGTTTATTGATTTCTGTTTTGTGACCATCGTTTGTTTTTTGACTACGTCCTCGCCTACCGTTTTTGTACTTTTGCCCCGCTGATTGTTTCATGGTTTTGACTCCCGCTTCGCCCACGACTACGCCTCTGCCTGCCGTCCGCCTGTTCATCTGCCCCGCTGACAGCTCTCCTGCTACCAGACCTCCCTGCACGTTTACCGACTACGAGATTGCCTCTTCCCTCGGCACCGTGCTTTTTGTTTGTTTTATATTTGTTTGGCTGGATCTTCGTGTATGGACTTTGCTTGTGTTGACTACGCTCCTGGGACTCGTCCCGAATAAAGCCCTAACGGGACTTTATTTTACTATTGTTTCTGAGTCGTGCATTTTGGGTCCAACCCCCACGCACCCGTCTCAGAATGTTTTTTTTTAAATCTCAAGCGCTGCACATGGGGATGCCAAAGAAAAAGTACTTTGAACTTGAGATAAGCTCTGAGTACTAATCTCGAGTTGAAGATATGACTCTGACTTCTGAGTCTTGCGGCTCAGAAATCAGCAACATAACACCCCCTCCCCCACTGCCCGGGAGACAGGGACACGTGGACACTGCTGGCCACTGCGCGATTAGACGGGCGAAGACCACGGGGCAGGCAGCACACGTCTAATGCATACATCTGTACTGCACATGTCTGTACTGCACTGCCACACACACACCACGGCCCTTCCCCAGCGTGACAGACAGCGTCACAGGGGACACACACAAACATACGTACGTACATATATACATACGTACATACGTACATACATACCTACATATGTACGTACGTACGTACATACATACACACATGCATATCTACATACATACACATGTACGTACATACCCTCATTTTAGACACTACAGATGTATGCAGTGGTCTGGCTACCGAAAGAGAACGTTACGCCGAAACACAGCTGTCACAAAACCAATCGGGGCATTTGCTGGACAGCCAAGTTTCTCAAAGAACACGGACGAGCACCAGGCTCATTCACCTTACCAGTAATACACCCTGATCAGAGCAGCAGGCCACAGCAGGAAGGAGGCCACGAAGGCCAGGATAGGAATGACCAAAGTGCCTCCGGCAATGAAGAACAGGTTCCCCAACTCCAGGTCCATCGCTGCGGCTCGCCTGAGGGCACAAGCACAATGAAGAGATCGGGACGTTTGCCAACATCTGGAATATAAGGACTCATTACGCAGAGAAGTGGCCATTCAATCCACGTAGGAAATATGAATGTATGATGACACCTAGGCTTATCATTTACCTAAAATCTATAAAGTTTCCATCGTTGCACACGCTCAGGGCCTCGACAACATGACCTACTCAAGGTATCCCACACACTGCTTTTTGTTTTTTTTTATGGTTTAATGGTGTGTCCCAAATCCAATATGACTGTACAATTCCACACAGTGAAGTCAGTGTACAGAGTAGACACTATTTCTATTTTTTTTACAAAAGCCTTTACTCAAAATCCTGCCTGTGTTTGTAGTCCCTAAATTCAGGTTTCAAATTTACAATTGATGGACCGACACTCCAAAACATTGTATCGCTGTGCATTGGTTAAAAATGGTTCTAATTGCCACAGCCAATGGCTTGGGGGAGTCAGCGCATTTGCAGAGAAGGGGGTGGGATGAGCAGTGTTGTGGTTTTAGGATGTTTGTTGATGAAATTCCTCTCTTGGCCATTAGAAGTTCAAAATGACCTATTGTACCTTTAAGTCTGCTTTTCTGTATTTAATGTATTTAAAATGATACATTTATGTAACAAGACTTTTATACAGTATGAAAACATACGGTCATAAGTTGTTTTATTTCACATTAATTAAAATGTACTATAAATGTAGGCGACCATTCCACCTTTGAAGGTCTTGGCCTATTCTACTGTGGTAGATTAATACAGTTCGATTTGGTCTGTTTCTATTGTCCTGGGAGATAAATATGTTTGGTGAATTTGTGCAATATCAAAATAAAGCGTTAAGTAGCAAGACAAACAAAGCTTTATATAGCCGCCACATCCAGGAATAACACAAGCATTACGCTCCCATGGCAACTTCTGAGAAATCGGCGAGACCAAACTGCCACAAAATCACGCCACCCGAAACGTAAATAAACCGTCACAACAGGTGCACCGGGCACCACGCTGTGGCAAATGGATGAGTCCCAGGGTCTGGATTCGAATCCGCATAATACCAATGCCGACTTTGGCCCGTTGTCTTGCAAGGGGCGACGCGCAATTGGCGATTGCTTATCCCAGGGTATGATCGGGGTCAGGTTCAGTCAGGCCGTGTTCATTAGGGGGGCCCCGTCGTGCGATTGTACGTCCCAGCTCAGCCGGACATGAGTGAGTTCCTCGAGTCCACTTCGTGCGAGTTTGGTGGTGATGCGTATCGCCATGTGTTTTGGAGGAAAGCCGTGGGATGCCCTCCATGTGTATCACGTGTAGGCCGACTGGGTTTCGCCCACGAACCGGCTATCAATTGGACTTCAGAATTTGATAGGGTCCGCGGTAGGCGCCAAATGAATATATATCAGAAAAACAGATGCTCAATTTGGAAAGCAGTCGGGGTACCCAAAGTTTCAAGAAATACACCTAAAATTAGGGTGATTAAATTTAGATTCCCAGCTGTCCACTCTACAACATACTCGACACAGAAATGACATTAATTAGCGCACGTGTGTTCATTCTTTGACGACCTACGCAGCTTTAATTTGTGATAACGGGCTGTGCAAAACCTTGACAAGTCAACCAGATCACTGTAGTCTACTACGCGGGAAGCAAGTTATAACGAATCGAAGCTCAAAGCCATTGTCATGTTGTCTGACCGGAGATATTGTTTATGTGGTGTTCTAATGTTGGGATCACTATTTGGCTAACGCGATAGTCACATTTGTAGTTTATATAATTTACTGCACTAATTCGTGGATGAATGTGCATTTAATTTGTCTTTTTTACGTTAATGTTGAAAACACTGCTTTATCTAAAAAAAGCACGTTGCCTACACATTTAGGATATAGCTTAACCTAGCTTCATCTCGACCTTTGCCTCCAGAAATGAGAATATTTCATATACATTTTGTATTTCTCCTTATTCTCAGATTTCTCGTTTCAGTAACGGTAGTGTGGAAACTAAAGCCTCAGTATCCGCAGCACATTATGCAATAGATGGGAGCATAACAGTAGGCTACTTGCCATATTCAACGCGCCGACGTTACAGTAGGGCAACTACCGTCACTGTAAGCCCAAAAGCAATGTTGACATAACCTATTTCTTCATCTGGCGTTTGCAATAGCCTCAAAATAACGGTTGGATCGTTTCACATTTTAAGAAATAGTTGCAAGAAATCAGCGTCGCAGAATAAACAAACTACTATACACAATTATATAAAGAAGCTATATAATCCGTGTTTATGCAACGATAGAAAACGTTACTAGCATTAGGGAACTTTGTTCAAATCGTTCATAATGTTACCATGCTGACGAACGACGCCTTAACTTTAAATGCTCGTTTTTCTCTCTCGATGAACGATTAATAGCAGAATGACTGTACCTAATGTAACAGCATCTAAATGTGTTTTCGTATGGTGGCTAACTGTATGCGTTTACAAGAATATCGGTGGTATTTGGCTACTGTACATTACCTTTGGATCCTAAGCACCTTCAGGTTAGAGTCCCACGAAGACGACTACCTATAAAATGTTCGTATTTTCAGTGACATACTTCGGTCTTCACTCGATTCCGGTTAGTGGCTTCTGTGACTGAAGTGTGCGAGTGAGCCACTGAGCGTGACAGCGCATTAAAAGGGATGTTTAGGGGATGTGCGTCCCACATTAAATGTCTGCCGACAACAATCGAGCCATTATTTTAAGCCAGACAATCTTAATGGATATAAATAAATAAATAACATAAAAATGTTAAATGGTGGCAGCGAAAAGTGAAAACATGTTTTTAGAGATTTGAGCAAATGTATTAAAAAAAAACTGAAATCTGTAATTTATATTAGTATTCTGACCCTTAATGCAGTAAATGGTAAATGGTTGGCATTTATATAGCGCCTTTATCCAAAGCGCTATACATTACATTACATTACATTACATTATTGGCATTTGGCAGACGCTCTTATCTAAAGCGACGTACAACAAAGTGCATACCCATAACCAGGGATAAGTTCGCTGAAAGACCCTAGAGGGAAGTACAATTTCAACTGCTACCTGTACAACAAAGATAAGGACTAGGGCCAATTTTTTTTTTTTTTTTTTGAACAAAGAAACAAACAACAGAGCAAAAGTATACAATTGATGCTTCTCATTCACCCATTCATACACACACTCACACACCGACGGCGATTAGCTGCCATGCAAGGCGCCAACCAGCTCGTCAGGAGCATTTGGGGGGTTAGGTGTCTTGCTCAGGGACACGTCGACACAGCCCGGGCGGGGGATCGAACCGGCAAGCCTTCGACGACCAGGCGACTGCTCTTACTGCCTGAGCCATGTCGCCCCGTTTATACAGTACTTTGTATAAACCCCTGACAGCAATTACAGTTTGAGTCGTCTTGGGTAAGTCTCTACAAGCTTTGCACACCTAGATTTGGGTAGTTTATCCCATTCTTCCTGGCAGATCCTCTCAAGCTCTATCAGATTGGAAGGGAAGCGTCTGTGAACTGCCATCATCAGGTCTCTCCACAGATGTTCTATGGGGTTTAAGTCTGGGCTTTGGCTGGGCCACTCAAGGACAGTCAGAGGCTTGTCTTGAAGCCACTCCAGCGTTGTCTTGTCTGTATGCTTCAGGTCATTGTCGTGCTGAAAGGTGAACCATCACCCAGTCTGAGGTTGCATGCACTCTGGAGCTGGTTTTTTTCAAGGACCTCTCTGTATTTGGCTGCATTCCTCCTTCCCTCAGTTCTCACCAGTCTCTCGGTCCTTGCTGCTGAGAAACACCCCCATAGCATGATGCTGCCACCACCATGCTTCACTGTAGGGATGGTATTAGCCAGGTGATGAGCGGTGCCTGGTGTTCGCCAGGCATGGTGCTCGGAGTTCTGTTTTTGTCTCATCAGACCAGATAATATTTTTCCTCATGCTCTCAAGAGTGATTTAATTGCTTTAAAAGCTGCCATGTGCCTTTTACTCAAGGGTGGCTTCTGTCTGGCTGCTCTGCCATGAAGGCCTGATTGATGGAGTGCTGCTGAGATGGCCGTCCTTCCGACTTGCTGTTAGCAAGACATTTTTTAGGCCTTTTTCAGCTTTATTGGACAGTATATAGTATAGAGAGACAGGAAGAATGGGAGCGAGAGAGAGGGGAAGACATGCGACAAATGTCGGACGGCCAGATTCGAACTGCCGACGTCGCGGCTCGCAATGAGCATGCGGTCAGTGCTCTACAGGCTGCGCCACCGAGACACCCGATGTGTGTCTTTTTTAAACTATGTCTCAGAAATTCAATTTGCTACAGGTAGAATTGCCACATTTTCTAGACACGTCTCAGTGATAATTAAAGCAAACGCATCCCGTTTAACCTGGCCACAATCTGGAGTGCCACAGCAACTGGGTCTGAAGAAGAGATTTCATTTTTTGATTTTTAATAAAAACATATTTTCACTGTGCAAAAAGGGAATGGGTCTGAAACCTGTCTGAAGTCACTATGTAGACACTGCTCTCATAGTCTAATCATGCACATACCGTCTCATCAAAAATACTGATAAACTATCGTTGAATCACAGTGGCAGTTATTTTGTAGTCCCTGCAACCCTGTTCAGGAGAAGCGGGTTAGGATAATGAATTAATTAATTAATTATTTTGTAGTACGGCGATGAACAAAATAATTAAAAAATAATAATTTATCGTTTGTCAACTGATTTTGAAATAACTTGCATTTTGATAATTATAATTTCATTTCTATTTTTTATTACTTGGTCTATCCAATCATTGGAAACATAAGGAGATGTTGCTCTAAGAATTTATCGTTCTTTCCTTGTTGAACAATGAGCAATGTTTTTCCTACGAAACTGTCCTTTGTATTAAAATCTGCCGCCTGACAGCCCCCACATGTTTTTATCTTTTTATTAATCTGACAGTCCTGGTGGAAATGGCTGAAAATAGCAACTGAATAATGAATCAATCAATGACCATCCCGAGGGGATAAGTTCAGATTCACTTGAAATATAGAAGCAGCAGCCGTCTCATTGGCTCAGGTGGTAAGAGTAGCCGTCGCATTGGCTCAGGAGGTAAGAGCAGCCGTCTCATTGGCTCAGGAGGTCTGGCAGTCAAAGGGTTACAATCTCACAGCTGACCCCAACCTGACAAGCTGGTTGTTGCTGTGTGTCTGTGTGTGTGAGAGAGAGAAGCATCAATTGTACAGTGCTTTGGATAAAGGTTCTATATGAATGCCAACCATGTACTATTTCAGTAAAAGGCACATGCTCCTGACTATCTATCTGACTGCTGTGCAACATTCGGATTGATTTGAAAATGGATTCACCGTGTGTTGCTGCCTGTCACATCTATACCCATTCACTTGTATTTACCGTTAATATGATTTGAATGAAAGCAAGGAGGCTCTGTTCAGATTTTTAATAATAATAATACAGTGGGCTCAATAATTATTGGCACCCCTCACCAGCAATGCACAAACAAGGCTTAAACTTTATTAATGTTTCAATGGAAACAACCAAAATCATAATAATCATTTAATAAAAAACAAAATCAAGGTTTCAGAATTATTGGCACCCTTCACCTAGTACCTAGCACCTCTGGCAAGGATAACAGCATGGAGTCTCTTCCTGTAATTTTTGACAAGATTAAGGAACACATTTGGAGGGATTTTGGACCATTCCTCTTTGCATATCCTTTCAAGATCCTTCACATTCTTGGGTTTGTGCTTATCAATTGACCTCTTCAGCTCAATTGGATTGAGGTCTGGTGACTGAGATGGCCATTGCAGAAAGTTGATTTTGTTGTCACGGAACCATTTCTGTGTGGATCTCGAGGTGTGTTTTGGGTCATTGTCTTGTTGGAAAGTCCACCTACGACCAAGTCCCAGACTTCCGGCAGAGGGAACCAGATTTTCACCCAAAATTGCCTGATACTTGCTGGAATTCATTATGCCATCAATCCTAACCAGTGCCCCTGGACCTCTGGAATTAAAACAGCCCCAAAACATGACTGACCCACCACCATATTTCACTGTGGGTATGAGGTGCTTCTCCTTGTATGCATCTCTGTTCCTACACCAAACATACCGATGCTGTATCTGACCAAAACATCTCATCTGACCAGAGAACCTTGTTCCAGTCATAATGTAAATGACGTTTGGCAAACTCCAAGCGCTTTCTTCTGTGTCTTGTGGTCAGAAAAGGCTTTCTTCTGGCAACCCTTCCAATGAGGCTGTGGTTATGGAGGTGGTGTCTGATGGTGCTTTTTGAAACCTGGTGACCCCAAGATGCCACCAAGGCCTGCAATTCTTTCACTGTGATCCTTGGGGATTTTGTTGCTTCGTTCACCATTCTCCTCAGTATCCTGGGGGGCAAGATGCAGTTGCGTCCTCTACCCATGAGATTTTCAACAGTTCCATATCTTTTGAACTTTTTTATACTTTTATTATACTTTTTTCTGACAGTGCTCAGTGGTATATTCAATCGTTTGTGAATTTTCTTGTAGCCATTACCACGTTCATGAAGGTCTATGACCATCTGCCTCTCTTGAACTGCCAATTCTTTTGTTTTCTTCATGGTGTTGGATGACAAAGGGATATTGCATGTGTGTTACCTCATTTTTATACCGGAGTGAAACAGGAAGTGATGTAATCACTCAATACAGTTCCTTAACACATAGATAAACTTAAATAAGTGGAATTTAATACCTGGTTTAATTTTGGTCGGTGTTATTTACAATAATCTTTAAGGGTGCCAATAATTGTGAAACATTGATTTGGAGGAAATTGATTTTTTAATTAAATCAGGAAATGATTTTTGTTGGTTCCATTGAAACATTAATATAGCACAGTATTTATCACATGTTGGTATTTCGAGTTTGTTGCAGGGGCGACATGGCTCAGGCAGTAAGAGCAGTCGTTAGGCAGTCGAAGGCTTGCCGCTTCGATCCTCCGCCCGGGCTGTGTCGAAGTGTCCCTGAGCCACCAAGACACCTAACCCCCAAATGCTCCTGACAAGCTGGTTGGCGCCTTGCATGGCAGCCAATCGCCGTTGGTGTGTGAGTGTGTGTATGAATGGGTGAATGAGAAGCAATGTACTGCGCTTTGGATAAAGGCGCTATATAAATGCCAACCATTTACCATTTATATTGTTTAGAATTTTTTTGAGTATTGTTTGTTCATTTTCTGTCAGGGGTGCCAATAATTTTTGAGCCCACTGTATAAGAATACTCATCATCATCATCATTATGGGACTGTTAACTGTGTCTGGATCTCATAATTTACTAAATGATTTTGCATTATAAACCACACAATGTTTCAGTGCTATTGCTTTCTTGCAAAGTACTCTGTCACAATTTTTGGCTGTCCATGTGTCCATTTATGTTCTCTGAAGAAATACTGTGTTGGTGAGCTGTCACTGATACACTGTCACACCACGTCCGTTTCTTGTTGATTACATGCACCAAGCCTTACCGCAATTGCAAAGCCACAACCAGCCAATAATAACGCTTTATGCAAATGCTGCATAAAAAACCAACACTCGTGCAAACATGTTTGCAGTTGCATTGAAGAGCCTTTGCTTCACTGATGGACATGGTTTGCAGTTACAGACAGTGTTTCTCTGTTTGTATACCCCAGGAACATGTGTGAATGTGTTTCTGCCGAAGCCACAGAAACAGAGTGAAGACTTATTTTCCCTCCACACTAGTAAATATCTACAACATGCTGCGACATACACATTTGGCATTAAACAGCTTGGCACACGTTTTATTTGCAGGGGAATATCATGAATGTGCAGGCTTTTTCAGCATTTGTGTACGTGCGGTCAATGAATAAGACACGGAATCACGTTCCACCTGGGCCTCACCTATATACAGTAAGCCAATAAAACAACTTAAAATACAAAACATGAAAGCTTCCTGTGTCCGTCTCAGTTGAATTGTGTGTTCCTGTGCCCCTCTTTCTAATCATCCCAACCAGGAAGCATCGGTTCAGATATCAAGTTTCTGTGAAACTCATCATAGTAACGGAAGTGCTCTCAGATAGTGAAACATACAGAGGTGACCTCAGTCACGGCAAGCTGTTCTCGTCCACTGCTCCAGGAATGGCCACCTCCGCACTGCTGCTGGTGCTGTGCTTCCATGGGGCATTATCACTGAAAATATGCTCGTTCAACATACAGACCTTCGGCGCGAACAAGATTGCAAAGCCAGAGGTCCTGGATGTGATACTCAGGGTAAGTGAAACAGTGAAACTACTCAAGCCATCTTGGCCAGAGGTGTACCTATATTAACACTTATGCCAAATGATTTGCCATTGATTGTTTTTGAGAGATTGAGCCAATATGTGCAGGTTGCCCGTGTGTTTATGATAAGAGTGTTGGGATGTGATGTGTCTGTGGTATGTCTCTTGTGCTCCATACATGACATGAACCTGTTTCTCACAACAAATCTTTCATCCTTGACGTTCATGATTGAGCAACTTCCTTTGAAAAAACACATTTCTGTGTGCATGTCATGAGGCCCTTTGCAACTGCTACAGCACCAGATTGTCAAAGATCTAATATATATATTTACACAAGAGATAAAGATGTTTTTTCTTTGATAAAAGTTGAACGTGTCGTTTTTTTCTACTTGGGGTTTTCTTGTGATACAATTTTCTAAAAAGTAAATTTGTAAAATGCATTTACAGATAATTCTTCAGTAGGTCATCCGTTTATGTTTCTGATTCACATATCTAGATACTATACTGAACTTAGTAAGCAACCAAAACATATGGTATATAAATCCATAATGTATTTAGTACTTGGGAACTAGTGAATTTCTCATAGAATTCAGGAACTAGACCAGGTGTTGGTGGTGGAAAACGGGGAGAACACACAAGCTGTTCTTGGTTTCCACAAGCTTTATCAAGACTTCCTTAAAATGGTGGAGAAGTGAAAATTATGAAATTAAGGTGTGTTTCTACTTGCGCAGAATAGCATCTGTCCACCCAGATAGTTCTGCAGAAATGTGTTGCGTTTTCTAAATGTTTGTTTAGGTTCAGCCTGGAAAAGCAGACCGTATGGGTCCTTCATCCAATAGAAGTGCCAAAAATTCATATTAAAAAAATTGAACTGTAATCTTTTATTCCAAATATAATCCCTGGTTAAGCACAATGTTACTGTTTAATTTTCTTCATAACTACATTTTCTGGCGCACAGGATGAAGGACCTGTATGGTCCATTTTACTAGGGATAAACAGATACTGATACCGAGTAGAAACATATCTTAATTACATTTTCAGGTGAACTGCCCCTTTAAGAAGCTCATGGAGTGACCTTTTTTAAGTCACCACTGAAAATAAATGTCTGAAAATTGCTCTCACAATGCATTATACTTCTCTCTTGGTAGTGCATTGCACGCTGTGACATCACACTGGTGATGGAAATTAAAGATTCCAAAGAACGTGCCTTCCCAAAGCTGGTGACACACCTGAACAGGTAACAAAATGATAAAGAAGCAAAGAGGTTTGTGAAACTGGCAGGCGATTGCCAGGATAAACAAACTAGATTTTTCTTAATCACCTCTAAATATTTATTCTTTATAATATTTGTCTATTTTGCCCTCTCCCTATTAGCTTATTATTATTACTTAATGGCGTGGTTGATTGGTCTGGGTTGACTCTTTTAGAACCTGAATCTGGCCCTGGACCATCACACAATACCCAATACTTGGTGCGTCACAAACACTGCATCAACACAGAACATTCGCTTAAAGGGTGTCTATGATGTCACAGAATATGTCTTCTGCAGGATGTCCAGTCGCAAGACCGAGGAGTACAGCTATGTCATCAGTGAGAGGCTGGGGAAAAATTCATATAAAGAGCAATATGGCTTTATCTACAGGTACAGTTTGCTTTGCTTTGATGAATGACTTGGAACTGCTGTGTTGTACAGAGGCATGTAGAGGTAAACGAGCAGGTAAACATAATGCCCAATAGTCCCCTCCTCATGCCTCTACTTCTCAGTGTGTATCAAAGGAAATAACATAAAGATAACATGATAAGATTAAACAAATCAATCAGCCGAAATGTATGCGTTTAGAATTGAGGTGCTCAAGAAAGATCTATACAAAGGAACCGAGACAAAGGTCACTGAAGACGGCTGATAGTTTTATCTTCACGGTGGAGATTGTTTTAGTCTAGCAAATGGCTGCGGTATAAAGCAAACAGAGAAGAGAATGTCTGTGTTCCCCTTCGGTCAATACGGCATGCGCTCCGCTGTCACGCCATAGCTCACTCACCACAGCCATGCGAACGTTGTCCTGAAAACACAAAAGGGGTGACCGTGTTTAAAGGGATTGCCAAATCACTCATTTTAAAGTATCTTATACTACGCTTGAAAACAAACCCAAGATAATCAGTAACAATCACAAGAGAACCAGAATTTGACACATATTGGTTGAAGGTAATAATGGGAAGATTTCCTCAGTTATAGTAGGCAACGGCTTTGGTTATCAGGAATTATGAATCATCCTGACAGAAAAATGACAGTGTGACAGCGTGAGCCACGAGATCTGTGAATGATTGAACGGGCATCGGCGTGTGAGAGTTGTTGTGTTGAAAGCGCTAACATTCCTCCCCATGGGTCTCAGGCACAGACTGGTGTCTGTGAAGGCCACGTATCAGTACCCAGACATGCAAAGCGGAGATGAAGACGTGTTCTCCCGTGAGCCTTTCGTGGTTTGGTTTCAGTCTCACCAAGCAGGTATGCACAATATACCACACCAAGTCCACTAATCACTACTCATTTTAAATGGGGAATTTCACCCAAAATGCAGTCTGAAGAAGTCTCTCTCTCTCTCCCCCTCCCTCTGTCTCTCCCTCTCTCTTTCCCTCCCCCTAATCTAGCCATTAAGGACTTTGTAATAATTCCCATACACACCACCCCAGACACAGCAGTGCGGGAGATTGACGAGCTCTACGATGTTTACCAGGACGTTAAACAGCAATGGACCACTGCAGCGGTGAGCTTTGAAATCACAACAAGTTCTCCAGGAACCGTTTTTTAAATTAATGGCAGTTAATGAACCGAAGTACCATTTATCAGCAGAAAGAATCCATACAAAACTTTTTCAGGTTTCTAATCAGGAACACCAATCCTAGAACAGCAGTCCTAATCTGAGATGCATTAAGAATACCAATCCTAGAACAGCAGTATATTACGTTACATTTCTGACATTTGGCAGACGCTCTTACCCAGAGCGATGTACAGTTGATTAGACTAAGCAGGAGACAATCCTCCCCCTGGAGCAATGCAGGGTTAAGGGCCTTGCTCAAGGGCCCAACGGCTGTGCGGATCTTATTGTGGCCACACCGGGATTAGAACCACCGACCTTGCGGGTCCCACAGTCATGTACCTTAACCAGGCCGCCATTATTACTTCATGCCCACGCTTTCTCCCATTCCTGTCCCGTAGAGCTTCGTCATTATGGGCGACTTCAACGCAGCGTGCGGTTACGTCCCGAAGAAGAGCTGGGGCGACATCCGCCTGAGGTCAGACAGCAGCTTCCGGTGGCTGATCGGCGACCGCATAGACACCACGGTCAAGCAGACGACCGACTGCGCCTACGACAGGTGACGGGGCCGACATCTCGCCTTCTCCACTCACCGAGTGGCGTGAATAACGGTGCCGGGTCAAAGTGATCAGAGGAAAAGTGTGTGACTTTACTGTGGTGGTGGTGGGGGGGGGGGGAATGTACAGTACGTAGTTCTGTGTGTTAAGGTGTGATGTCAGCCGAGGGACATTTGTGGTTTAGTGGAACCATTGATTGATTGATTATCAACAGGATTGTTCTGCGTGGCGAGAGTTTGATCCAGGCAGTCTCCCCAGGGTCAGTGGAGGTGTTCGACTTCAAAGCAGCATATGGACTCACAGAGACCCAGGTCAAGGTTTTTTCCACTTTTATATGTACAAACACACACACACAAATATGGGGGTTTTTTTGTTTTTTTTTTATATATATATAAATACGCTCACAAATACTGTCCACAGTATTGGCATCTGAAGTTCATGTCTGCTTTATCTCTGTTTCAGGCCCTGGCGGTGAGCGATCATTTCCCAGTGGCCTTCTCTGTCCCCCCGCAGCGGGGAAAAAGCGGGAGGAGATATTGAGGAATACCTGCGGTTGCCCAGGCAACACCCGTCTGCCTGGAAGCCGCATGGCCATAGCGCGCGCTTCAAGCGGGTCTTTTCCACTGAGCGGCCAACATTAACGTCAGGATTTTGCTTAAGCAGCTTTGAGTAATCGCTCGGAATTTGATCTTATTAGGTGGGCGCAAGATCGCCGCTCAGCCATTTAAAGCGTGCTGTGATATGAGACGTGTGCTCACAGTTTGAGGTGTGAATCTACAGCGCTGAAAAACGGCAGCGCGCCCCAGGGCAGCGCAGACGGAGGTGGTTGGGATGACTGACTCTCCCTGCTCGTTAATTATGAACTGCGGATTCAAGGTGTGGATTTCACCGTTGCTACGAGACCAGTGTCCTTTCTTTGCAGCTAGTTTTTTTTTTTTTTTTTTTTTTTACCACATTCTTTCTTCTTTACCACCATGAAAGTAATTCTACCGAAAGCAAATTACATTGATAGCATCGAGTAAAAACTGTAATTACGATGTTTATATTTTAAAGGTTATTGGGTAGCTAACAGTTTTTTTCTATTTACGTTGCTGCTAACCATTTACAAATTTGAGAGGCTGCATGCAACTCCCTCGACATCAGGATACTTTCAGAGTTGAATGGATAAATAAACAGCTTACATGAAGTGGTTTCTTGTATATAATGTTGAGAAATCTGCTTGCTACCCCAGGTGATCAGTTGGAGATGGAATATGAAAGATTCCATTCCTGGCGTAAAATGTTCCGCGTACAATTCCCGAGCGTCCGTTCGCAGGGGACCTGTAGTCTCGGTCGTAGTCACCTGCGGGGGGAGGAGCAACGCACTTAACCTGATTTGCTTCATATCCACTTGTAGAAACGGCTAATATGTATAAATCAAATCAAATCAAAGTTTATTTGTCACATACTTCCCACTAGCTCGAAGATGTACGTAGTAAATATATACACATATTCACACATAAATTATACACATTGATACAAGATATACACAGATGAATTGGACAGAGAGCTAAATCTATAAATAAATATAATCATAATATATTAAAAAAATATAAAAAATAAAACCTCACCCAGTCTCCAGCCGTACTCCCAGGAGGACAGCAGAGGGAAGTCGAACTTCTCCTCCGGGCCTTTCTGCGCGCGCGTCCGCAGGTACATGTGACGGCCCTTCCCCTCCTTGGAGAAGCCCCGGTACAGCGCGTCCTTGGTGTGGGGCGAGACGGGTCTCATCAGGGGCGCTGCTTTGACGGTCTGCTCCGCCGGTTCCTCCACCACCACCTCCTTCTTCTTCTTCTCCGGGGGCTTCACCACCGGGGGCAGGACGGTCTTCGGGGTGGGAGGCTTAGGCGCCTCCGGTACTTTTTTTGGACTTCTGACGGGGAAGCTGATGGGGTAATCGTCGCCGTATTTAGTTTTCCACGCCATGCGGGTGTAGGCTTCCTTCTCGATCATCTCCCGGTAGCAGTTCTGGTTCTGGGTGGTCAGCAGGTTCCTCATTTTCCCAGCCGCTGTTAATTAACGCCAATGAGCCAGAATGTGTTTTTGGAGTACAGCCAGCTAAGACACACGTTTTGCACACTCACCAATCCCTAAACCGAACTCTGCCTCTGCGTGTAGGAGAGCGATAGAGAAAGACAGAAAAGTGGTGATCGGCACCCACCTAAGAACAGGTTCCTGTTTGTTTTCTCTCCATGGTTACCAGTGAAAGAGTATAGCATGCAGGAGCCCCCTGTCAGTGTTGGGCAAAATCTTCTGCTGAGCAGCAGCGCCCTCTTCAGCTCGATGGCGGAACAGCAGAGGCAAAACCTGGGGAAATGCTGCCGCAAACCTCCGATCAGGCCTGCCGAAATCTTTTGAGAAAAACGCTTAAAATGGTCCCAAATCCTGATTTGAAGGAACAATAGGTAATTTCTGACTTCTAACGGTCAAGAGAGGAATTGCAGCAACAAACACCCTAAAACCACAACACTGTTCATCCCTCCCCCTTCTCTGTGAACACGCTGAAGTTGAAACGCCATTGGCTGTGGCAATTAGAACCCATTTTCAGCCAATTAATATTAAAAACAATAGCCACTCACATCGGTCCTACTTATGACATCCTTGTAATGGTGCTGAGAATTTGAAAGAAGAATATATTAACTTTACTGATTGTTTTAACTCATTTTAAGTCCGTAGGTGTAGACTTGTTGGCCACTTTATTTCAACTAGGCCTATGCTTTTTAAATATTGTTGGAAAAGTTCTGCATTAGCAGAATAAATTGCACAAATCCCATCTCACTCAGAGCAAGTCTGCAGTTAAAATGAAATCACATTGTCGTCCAGTGAAATACATAATTTCCAAGTCTGTCCAAAAAACTTTTCTTAAGGTTGATGTCTTTATTAAAAATTAATTAAATTAATTTTCTTTACAGCAACTGATGCCAAAAAGTGTCAGAGAAGGAATGAATCTCAATAGACACCAGTGTAATTCAATTAAGTGGATTCTAAAGCAGCAAATCTTCTTAACGGTCATTGGTTTTATGAATCTTCCCAAACCTTAGAGTGTTGTTCTCACACTGATCGTTAATGTTGCTAAAGCAGGCTGCCCGAAAAGAAAGATACCATAACCAAAGAAATTCATATGGCATAAAGTTCATTCATTCATTCATTCATTATCCTAACCCGCTTATCCTGAACAGGGTCGCAATGTATGCCTATCCCAGCATACATTGGGCAAAAGGCAGGAATACACCCTGGACAGGTCGCCAGTCCATCGCAGGGCACACACACCATTCACTCACACACTCATACCCACGGGCAATTTAGACTCTCCAATCAGCCTAACCTGCATGTCTTTGGACTGTGGGAGGAAACCGGAGTACCCGGAGGAAACCCACGCAGACACGGGGAGAACATGCAAACTCTGCACAGAGAGGCCCCGGCCGACGGGGATTCGAACCCAGGACCTCCTTGCTGCGAGGCAGCAGTGTTACCCACTGCACCATCTGTGCCGCACACCCATAAAGTTTACCCACTTATAAAATAATAATTTAATGTTATATTTACATTCTGAAGCTTTGTCCGAATATACAACACTGCTCATTTTTCACCACCAAGGGCTCATTCTGCTTCGAAGGCAGACTTACTCTGGAAAAAAATGCAGTAAGTCCATTTGTCCAGAAGGTGGCAGTCATGTCCATATTATTTCTTTATCAGTTTCTTATAGAGTGAGTCCACAAGGATATATATACAACGTGTAATTCAGATTGTGCCAGACACAGAGAGCCATGTTTGTGGGCGTTTGGCCAGGACGTGTGGGTGAACACCCCCACTCCTCTCTCACGCTTTAAGCTCTGTACCACATTGGTTTTCTGAATAAAGAAACTGCCATACTAGCGTTTTAAGAGTACTGCCCAGGGGTGTAGGCAGAGATCTGTGGTGTAAGCATTACGAGTTTGAACCGAAGCGGTCATTAGCGGTCATTAGCGGACAACGGACCAGAGCCCACATAGCATTGGGGTAACTACGGTCACCATCCTACCAGGGTCCCAGATGGATTAGATGGGATTCTTTTTTTGGGTTTCTCAGTCCTGACACTCCCTTCTCTGGAACCTGGTTTCCTAACAAAATTATTATTAGTTTTTTCAAACAAGTTTCAGCTTGGTCTGCGTTGCTGCCTCCAAATGGAGCAAAACCTACAAAGGTTGAGGATTCGTCAGAAGCAGAAACAGACCAATGGTCTATTTGCGAAGCACATCCCTAGGAAATGGGGGGGGGGTTGATCTGGCATCAGTGTCAACTGTGTCAGGCATGTCGTCACGACCTTGAGTCAGGCGGGGCCAGGGGTCTGTTCAGCCTGCGCCACCCCCGCCAGGCGCCCAGATAACCAGTCCATCCTCCGATACCGCTTTCAGACGGACGCGGTTCTTGTTCGGGCTCTGGGTCCGTTCTGGAGTCTCAGAACCTTGGTGCTTTCTGACAACCCACCCAGCCCGCGTCCATACCAGTTTGAGCAGAACCAAAGTTCCACCGCCCTCCATCATCAAACGGAGGGCGTTGCTCAATGCACAAGGCAGGCGGAGTATGACACGCCCACTGATGACGTCACAGTTCGCAAAGGAAAAAACGACTATTTTTGGGTTCTGGCTGAGAATCGACTTTTCAGGTTCCGAACCAATTTATTTTCGGTCTGAACACGCCGGCCGGTTCAAAATTAGGTCCAGGAACCGGAACCGGCACAGAGCCTTGTCGGTGTGAAAGCCCTCTGATTTTATTAGGAAGCCTACCAATAAATGGGAGTTACTTTTCACAAAGAATCTTTTTAAACTATATTTATCTGCTGCTTTGGGAAGAGGAATGTTGCTGTACTGCATAAACACAACAAACAGCCTTTTTACTTTACTCATTTATTGCTTTAATTTTCAAATGTACATCATTTCTAGGGATTTATTTCACATTAAGGCACCCCTGGCTAATACAAAATGCAAATAAAAGCTTTGCTTATTTTCTTGCTTTTAAAACAATCTTTTACAAAATACTCCATTGTATATCAAAACTAGCATCATTAAGTAATTGAATAAACAAGCATTATAACCCGAAGAAAAAAAAGAAAAAACATACACACTTTATTTTTCCTAAAAGCTATTGCTTGATAAGAGAAGCACTTAAAATTATTTGGATGGCAATTTCCCGCAGTCCCTCAAAATATGGATCCATAAGTTATACCTTTTTCTTTAATTTTGGTAAGAAGTGGACATCTTAGAATACAACAAACACTGAGATGAAGAGAAGGATTGCAACTGCCAGCCAATCACAAAGCCTCCCTCCATGGAGCAAGATGGAGCAAGGTAGACTTCACTCATATAATACAGTGGCGTGAAAGTATTTGCACCCTTCCTGATTTCATCTATTATTGCACACGTGTCAAATATGCAAAAATAGAGGAAATCAGAAAGGGGGGGCAATGGTTTTTTCACAGCATTTTGTGTGTGTGTGTCACATACGTACAGGATTCCAGAGATGTTCTCTGTAGGCATAGCAGGCTTGCTTGAGGCACATAACACGACACTCTGGACAATGGTTCCCTCCATACATTCAGACTAACTACAAGAATCTCACTGTGTTAACACTATTTTAAGAAGAATTTTGAGACGCAACAACACAAGGATACATTATTTTGGCCCACAATGCCAGTTTTCTTCATCCTGTTCCGCCCTGTTGCATATTCACGGAAGTACAGGTGGTACGGTGGAGAAAAAATTAGCTCTCAGGTTTAGTGTGCCTTGTTAAAGAAAAGCACGCATCCACAGGGGGGGGGGGGGGGGGAGCTGCATCAGCACAGACTTCCACCATTCAGCAGGCACGTGTTCCCCGTTCCACCTCCAAACATCACAAACATGTAAACATTGATGTCCAGTTCACGCAGTGTCAGGTGGCACTACCTAAAGAAGTTGTCGTTGCATCTTAAGACTTGTGTGTGGCTTGCATAATTTGGACAGGATTGATCAAGGATACATACAAAAAGAGGACATTCATCAGTAGTTAGATCATCTTAAAAAAAGAGCCACTGTTCCAGCTAAATTACAGTTAGTGTCTACAGGATTTTTAATCTAGGTTTTGTTTTTTAAAAAAAAGGGTGTGCTTTTTTTTTTTTTTTTTAATAATCTGGGTCAAAGTAGCCCCCCGAAAAATTAAGCTCTGCTTAGATTTGACAAAAGGAAAACATAACAAAACAAAGCAGGAAGGGCCTTTTTACAATATTGCGTCTACATTTCTCTCTCCCTCTCCCTCTCCCTCTCCCCCTCCTCCTACCCCTACCCCTCCCCCCCAAGTAAAGTGAATAAACCGATTGACAAGGCTTAAATTTGCATGCATAAATTGTCAAAGTGCAAATTTCTCATAATTAACATCGGGCTCAACTGAACTGGGCCAGGTGAAGGGGAAAGTGAGCACTTCCTCCCCCTCCCCTCCCCTCCTCCCCCCCCCCCCCCCCCCCGGTCCCGTTCACGCTCCTCCAGTGTCTCACAGGGCCCACTGGCGCCCCCTAGGGGACCGTGACGTGGAAGGGAGACCCAGGGATGTGATCGTCGCCCCACTTCACTGCCAGGATGTAGCTGCCCCTCTCCTTGACGACGTAGTTGACGGTGTACTGCCTGTTGCCCATGTGTTTGACCGACACCTCCTCACAGGGCGTGTTGGGGCCTTGGACACCCACGAGCAGCATGTTCTCGCCTGAAAGGAATACATAATACAGGAATAAAGAGACGCAGTCTCGATCGTTTGGACAAGATCTGCCTCACCTTGACAGGAAAACGGCATTCATTAAATATCTTGTGTGTCAAAAATGTCAGCTTTTGAGAGCCGGACATCGACCAAGAGAGAGTGCACAACACGAGACAAGGTAACGCAGTCCGTTCTCAAACGCTGCATTATTTATTGATTCATTAATTATGTATGTTTTTGTTCTTTTCAGGAGAGAGCGACAGTCCTTCTATGTTCACAGTGCATGCTTGCTTAACTCGGGCAGGCAGAAGACAGAGAGGGTGGTAGAGAAGAGACCGCAGAGAAAGTGCCACGGTGGGGGTCGATCCGTTGCATGCAGAGAGGTAAACGGTACATGGCTGAGAGTCGATGGCCCTCATGACTGCACCATATGCATTACATTACATTACATTACACTACACTACACTACACTACACTACACTACACTACACTACACTACATTACATTACATTACATTAAAGGCATTTGGCAGACGCTCTTATCCAGAGCGACGTACAGTTGATTAGACTAAGCAGGAGACAATCCTCCCCAGGAGCAATGCAGGGTTAAGGGCCTTGCTCAAGGGCCCAACAGCTATGCGGATCTTATTGTGGCTACACCGGGATTCGAACCACCGACCTTGCCTGTCCCAGTCATTTACCTTAACCAGTACGCTACAGGCCACCCCATATATGCCTCAATAATGCCTTGGAAATGTTGAAATGATATCGGGGCGACATTGAGCGGTAAGAGTAGTCGTCTGGCAGTCGGGAGGGTTGCCGGTTCGATCCCCCGCCCTGGGTGTGTCGAAGTGTCCCTGAGCAAGACGCCTAACCCCCAAATGCTCCTGACGAGCTGGTTGGTGCCTTGCATGGCAGCCAATCGCCGTTGTTGTGCGAGTGTGTGTATCAATTGTACAGCACTTCTGGATAAAGGCGCAATATAAAAATGTCAACCATTCAGAAGTTTGGACAGCACATCGAGTCAAGCTGGTTCTGACCACACGATGGTTTTCACAGCTAGTGGGACAGTGGGCCCTTACCGGCCTTGCTGCAGTCCACAGAGAAGCTGGCCTTCTGGCCCACGTAGGCCTTGCTGAGCCCGGGGCCTTTGCAGCCCACCTTGGCGGCGTCCGAGGAGAACCGGGGCAGCGAGCTGTAGGTGTTGGCGGCCGGAGACTTGGCCACCGAATCGACCATCAGAGTGGACGTCTCGCTGGCGTTGCTGACGTTCACGAGCCGGGGACCTGGCGGGTGGGGGGGGGGGGTTAGTGTCACTGCAAGGTCTTTACACTGCTCACTGAAAGTCCGCTAGTTTTGCCTCTCACACTGAAATCAGCAAACCATGAACGACTGGATGCAGTACTTTTTTTTATTTTATTTTTTTATTCGGTAGAGCTGTACTCCAGCCCGGTAATGCAAATATTAAAATCAGCCAATCATGTGGCAGCAACTAAATGCATCCAAACCTGTGACTCTGGCCTTGAAGGGGCTGCCCGTGATGTGGCTGGGTCCCCCGTACTTCACGCTGATCAGGTAGTTTCCCGGAGCCATGGGCGTGTACTGCACCCTGTACCCCTCAGGGTACTCCTGACACTCCATCTTCACCTTGGAAGGGCCCTCGATGGTGACGGCCAGGGAGCCAGGCCCGGCTTTGGTGTTGTTGATGGTAAACTCCGCCTGGTTACCTAAGGCCAATCATACGACAGGCACAGGGAGCGCAAGTATGGTCAATACCCATGTCAATTTAGTCATAACACAAATTATAAAAAAAAAATAATAAAAAAAAATCCTGATTAGGTAAACCTTAATACGAATTCCAAACCTGAAATTACATTTCAGCAATTCATTTCCTGAACTGAAATAGAGCTCACAGCAGAGAGAGGGTGTTTCGCAGACAGCTAGCCCCAACACAGAGAGCCAAGAGATGAAGCAATCAGGATGTGTGGGCCCCAGAATCAGGGAGCGGAAGATCTTTCAGTTTTTACACGCGTTCAGGCGCAGGTTGCCGAGTAACAGTTCCCATGCCTCCCCACCCTTCGTCCGGCCAACGCGGCTGATGTAAGCTTCTGCTCCGACAATAAGCGTCAGATGCAGCCGGCTCCCTTCACATTAAAGGCTGCAAATCACTTGCAGGGCGGCTCACACTGACACAATCACCACTGCCCAGATGCGGGCTGCCCAGTTCGGATGATGTTTAAAGCCCGGCTGATTTACAGCCCAACTTCCAGGCCTCTCTCTGTCGGTGCACTGCACAGGGATTTACCCCTACGGTGGTTTCCCTGCATCTGCCCGCCCGTCTGCTGAAGAGACTAAACGTTGCCTTTGAAATCAATGCAAAAAAAAAAGCGCACACAGAGAAATCCTGCCCTGGCTCCTCCATTGAACCCTTATTAGAGCCACAAATGAACAACCGTGTGCCAGGACTCAGTAGGGCCAGTATTTGCACCATAATGCAGATTGAGTGTTAAACCATAATGGAGAAGAGTGGTGGTTTGGTTTCTCCTTAAGCTAATGTTTGCCGAACATTCTGCCACAAAATGGCTACAGTGCATCCTCTTGTCAGGGTGTCACACATTTCAAATTATTTTTAAACATCTACTATTGTTGTTGTAGTCTCAGTGTTGGGGTTTCAGCGTTGGTAAATTAGATGTTAGACTGTTGGGATGTTGGGCGGTTGTAAAGTACAGTGTTGTGGGATGTTGGGCGGTTGTAAAGTACAGTGTTGTGGGATGTTGGGCTGTTGTAAAGTACAGTGTTGTGGGATGTTGGGCGGTTGTAAAGTACAGTGTTGTGGGATGTTGGGCGGGTGTAAAGTACAGTGTTGTGGGATGTTGGGCGGTTGTAAAGTACAGTGTTGTGGGATGTTGGGCGGTTGTAAAGTACAGTGTTATGGGATGTTGGGCGGTTGTAAAGTACAGTGTTGTGGGATGTTGGGCTGTTGTAAAGTACAGTGTTGTGGGATGTTGGGCTGTTGTAAAGTACAGTGTTGTGGGATGTTGGGCGGTTGTAAAGTACAGTGTTGTGGGATGTTGGGCTGTTGTAAAGTACAGTGTTGTGGGATGTTGGGCGGTGTAAAGTACAGTGTTGTGGGATGTTGGACGGTTGTAAAGTACAGTGTTGTGGGATGTTGGGCGGTTGTAAAGTACAGTGTTGTGGGATGTTGGGCGGTTGTAAAGTACAGTGTTGTGGGATGTTGGGCGGTTGTAAAGTACAGTGTTGTGGGATGTTGGGCGGTTGTAAAGTACAGTGTTGTGGGATGTTGGGCGGTTGTAAAGTACAGTGTTGTGGGATGTTGGGCGGGTGTAAAGTACAGTGTTGTGGGATGTTGGGCGGTTGTAAAGTACAGTGTTGTGGGATGTTGGGCGGTTGTAAAGTACAGTGTTATGGGATGTTGGGCGGTTGTAAAGTACAGTGTTGTGGGATGTTGGGCTGTTGTAAAGTACAGTGTTGTGGGATGTTGGGCTGTTGTAAAGTACAGTGTTGTGGGATGTTGGGCTGTTGTAAAGTACAGTGTTGTGGGATGTTGGGCGGTTGTAAAGTACAGTGTTGTGGGATGTTGGGCGGTTGTAAAGTACAGTGTTGTGGGATGTTGGGCGGTTGTAAAGTACAGTGTTGTGGGATGTTGGGCGGTTGTAAAGTACAGTGTTGTGGGATGTTGGGCGGTTGTAAAGTACAGTGTTGTGGGATGTTGGGCTGTTGTAAAGTACAGTGTTGTGGGATGTTGGGCGGTTGTAAAGTACAGTGTTGTGGGATGTTGGGCGGTTGTAAAGTACAGTGTTGTGGGATGTTGGGCGGTTGTAAAGTACAGTGTTGTGGGATGTTGGGCGGTTGTAAAGTACAGTGTTATGGGATGTTGGGCGGTTGTAAAGTACAGTGTTGTGGGATGTTGGGCTGTTGTAAAGTACAGTGTTGTGGGATGTTGGGCTGTTGTAAAGTACAGTGTTGTGGGATGTTGGGCGGTTGTAAAGTACAGTGTTGTGGGATGTTGGGCTGTTGTAAAGTACAGTGTTGTGGGATGTTGGGCGGTGTAAAGTACAGTGTTGTGGGATGTTGGACGGTTGTAAAGTACAGTGTTGTGGGATGTTGGGCGGTTGTAAAGTACAGTGTTGTGGGATGTTGGGCGGTTGTAAAGTACAGTGTTGTGGGATGTTGGGCGGTTGTAAAGTACAGTGTTGTGGGATGTTGGGCGGTTGTAAAGTACAGTGTTGTGGGATGTTGGGCGGTTGTAAAGTACAGTGTTGTGGGATGTTGGGCGGGTGTAAAGTACAGTGTTGTGGGATGTTGGGCGGTTGTAAAGTACAGTGTTGTGGGATGTTGGGCGGTTGTAAAGTACAGTGTTATGGGATGTTGGGCGGTTGTAAAGTACAGTGTTGTGGGATGTTGGGCTGTTGTAAAGTACAGTGTTGTGGGATGTTGGGCTGTTGTAAAGTACAGTGTTGTGGGATGTTGGGCTGTTGTAAAGTACAGTGTTGTGGGATGTTGGGCGGTTGTAAAGTACAGTGTTGTGGGATGTTGGGCTGTTGTAAAGTACAGTGTTGTGGGATGTTGGGCGGTTGTAAAGTACAGTGTTGTGGGATGTTGGGCGGTTGTAAAGTACAGTGTTGTGGGATGTTGGGCGGTTGTAAAGTACAGTGTTGTGGGATGTTGGGCGGTTGTAAAGTACAGTGTTGTGGGATGTTGGGCTGTTGTAAAGTACAGTGTTGTGGGATATTGGGCGGTTGTAAAGTACAGTGTTGTGGGATGTTGGGCGGTTGTAAAGTACAGTGTTGTGGGATGTTGGGCGGTTGTAAAGTACAGTGTTATGGGATGTTGGGCGGTTGTAAAGTACAGTGTTGTGGGATGTTGGGCTGTTGTAAAGTACAGTGTTGTGGGATGTTGGGCGGTTGTAAAGTACAGTGTTGTGGGATGTTGGGCGGTTGTAAAGTACAGTGTTGTGGGATGTTGGGCTGTTGTAAAGTACAGTGTTGTGGGATGTTGGGCGGTTGTAAAGTACAGTGTTGTGGGATGTTGGGCGGTTGTAAAGTACAGTGTTGTGGGATGTTGGGCGGTTGAGGTCACCTGTGGTCCCCCTCTCCAGCCCCGCTCCGTATGCTGTGACGAGGCTGGCCTCCCCCGTCTGGCCCGGCTCTCCCACTCGCACCTGGAACGGGCTGCCAGGTATGTGGCTGCCGTTGAACTTCACGTCGATGAAGTGCAGACCGTTCTCCCGGGGAATGAAGCGGATGGCGTACTTGTCTGGTGGAAGGATATATTCATTTTTAAATGAGGTAAAAAGGACAAATTAAACCAGGAGGCAGTAGACCCATCCAGACAGTCATGCCATCACAGACGCTTGATGCAAATGCTGATTGAAGCCGGGGAGCTTCTGTTCTGTTACAGCTGGGAAACCTGGCAAAATGTTGAAAAAAGAAGAAGGAAGAAAGGTCTTCTACTGCCAAGTGACAGTGAAGTTTTGGCTGACAGACAGCATTGGGGCTAACTGTAACAGAGAGCATTTGGGCTAACTGTAACAGAGAGCATTGGGCTAACTGCAAACGGACAGAGCATTTGGGCTAACTGTAACATATAGCATTTGAGCTAACTGCAATGGAAAACATTTGTGCCAACTAACAAGAGAACATTGGGGCTAACTATAACAGAGAGAGCATTGGGGCCAACTCTAACAATGAGGGTTTGTGACGGCGCAGGGAAAGCGTTTGGTACGACGGTCAGCAGAGTCATAAACAGCGGGGTTGAGAGCCGTGCCAGGCCGGCGCTGCGAGGCAGGCCTGCCCTCACCTTGGTCCAGCTCCGACACCACGCACTCCTCCAGCGCTCCAGACGGGCTGCGCACCTTGGCGTCGATGTTGCCCTGCGCGCCGTTCAGACGCACGGCGAAGGACACCGGGTGGTTCACCTTCAGCCCGGACTCCTGGGGGGGGGACCGCGGACAGCGGACACATTTAGCACATCGCCCCCCCGACCCGAACCGCGAAGGAAACCCCCCCCGCCGGAGCGCTACCCTCCTGCCACAGGGCTCCGTTCGGCCTTAACGCTCAAACTGCAAGCTGAGGCCCAAACACATTTAATAAGCAATGCCAAACATTTAAACAGACTACACACTTTGTACACGTTCCAATTTTAAAAAGTGAAATTAAAACATTCTTTACCACTTTACCATACCTCACCTTTGACCAGCTAAAGCTGAGAGAGGTAGAGGCGGCTGGACATTCTACTGAAAACCTACACAGACGGAAGGGACAAGGCATTGGGAGGAGGAGGAGGGGGCAATGGCATTTTGATGACAGGACAGGGGAGGTGGGAGATGGAGATGGGAGGGGGTTCTAGATGGGGGTGGTTCTAGGTGGGGGGGGGGGTGGGGGGTTCTCTGCCTCTTTCTGCTTTAGCCGGCTGTGATCTCAACACTGCTGCAGTCTGTTAGAAGCCTTTAAATGAAGCACAAGCAAAACACCCCCCAGCTCACACGGAAGGCCATGGATGTCCATCAACCAATCAAATCAAGGCTCTGTGGCAGCACGTCCAATCATGGAAGGCTCGGATTAGCTCTCCACACCCACTGAGCACTTTATTACACCTACTTATTCATGCGATTATCTAATCAGGGGGCAACAGTACAATGCATAAAGTCACGCAGCTATGAGGTCAGGAGCTTCAGTTAATGTTCACATCAACCATCAGAATGGGGAAAAAATGTGATCTTTGTGATTTCGACCCTGGCATGATTGTTGGTGCCAGACAGGCTGGTTTGAGTATCTGTAACTGCTGGATTTACACACACAACAGTCTCTAGTGTTTACTCAGGGTGGTGTGAAATACAAAAAACATCCAGTGAGCGGAAGTTTTGCGGGCAAAAATGTGTTACTGACAAGAAGGTGACAGTAACACAAACAAGTAGTAACACACATTACAACATCTCTGAACACACAACGCGATAGGCTACAGCAGCAGAAGACTTTATAAGTCTGAAAAATAAGTTGATTGAATACCTAATAAAGTGCTCACTGAGTGCCTCTCGCCTGGGCCCACAGGGTGGAACCATCACAAAATGTGATCAACACAATGCACTCCTATTCTTAAACGTCTGAATTACAAACGTTGAGAAATAAACGTAGGGTAAGAGGGCCCTTAAGGGGGATTTGCAGATGAGAGAGCGCCTTGTTGCCCTGGTTTCCCGCGCGCAGCCTTGGAGGAGCAGCCCTGTGATTTGACAGCCGTGGACAAGCGCCCCCTGCTGGAGTGGAGGTTTTCCCTGTGCCTCACCTGAAGACTGGCAACAGTGAGCCGGCGGGCGTCGTCCGCGGGGGCGCACACGGGCACCAGGAAGGGGCTCTCGGGGATGTGCTGGTCGTTGAACTTGATGGCCACCTCGTAGTCACCTACAGCAGGGGAAGGGCACAGCGTCAGGCACTGCGGGGTCGAGCGAAGCGAACGGCCGCTAATCTTTCCCCTCTGCACTGAACACTGATGTTTACTGACGGGGGAACGTCACTCTGAAACAACATGTGTTATTGGGAAATCCATCTTTCCATCACCATCACCGTCAGTATCACCATCACTATCACTACCAATAATCTCTCCCATCTCCAATACCAATCGTCAAATTAGCTTTGTCCTTTCTGGAAACAAATCGGCCGCTTGACACGTCACTGGGGAAGCCACACCCCCTCTCAATCAGTCAGTGACACCTCGCTGAGTCGCTGTGTGCTTTTCACAAAATGCAATTAGTCCACCGAGAAAACCTGTCTATTTTCATCCCAACGGTGGAAAGATCAATAAAACTCAATAAACTGAAAGTTGAGTGTAAATATAAAGATTATAAGCGGGACGGATGGCGGAGTGCAGGCAGCGACAGGGCCTCCTCGTACCAGGCTCCTGGGCGATGTAAGAGACTCCACAGGACCCGTCCTTCCGGTCCTCGAAGGAGATCTCCGCCCGGCTGGGTCCCTCCACCGCGATGGACAGGCCCCCTGCACCAGCCTCCCGCGTCCAGACACTGAACTCCGCTGCCAAGCAGAAACACGCACACACGCGTGAACACACAGACATACACACGCGTGCACACGGTCAAACGCACGCAAACATGTCTTAATCTGTTATCGCAGAGTCTTTGCTGATTTCGCAGCTTCTGACAGCTTCTGGCACCATGGGAAAACAAGCAGGGGTGGTGTCAATTTGGTTAATGCAGGAAATGGACTGAAATTTGATTTACTGGGGGGGAAAAAAGAAAAAGAAAAAAAACTTTCAATCTTTAAAGGGACTTTCAATCATTCCCAGAACGGACTGAAGGGAAACGACCCCAACGAGAGAAGAGGAAAAACAAACAAACAAACCAAAAAAGACTTCGCCCTACCTGGTACTCCGACTTCGGCCTTCTCCAAGCCGGGGCCCCCGGCCCGGACCTTGTGGGGCCCTCCCTCGCCCAGCGGCCCCACGGTGAACTGGAAGGGGCTCCCGGGCACGTGCTGGCCCCGGTACTTGACGGTGACGGTGTGCACGCCCATCTCGCGGGGCACGAAGCGGACGCAGTACGTGTTGTTCCCCGCGGCGACCACCTCGGCCCGCTCCGCGGCGCCCGAGGGGCTGGTCACCTGCGCAGACAGCTCGTGGATGTCGATTTCTGAGAGAGGCGGAGAGGAACGGGGGGGCGGGAGGGGAGGAGGAGACAGCGGTGGTGACAGGGAGGGAGTTAGCAGAGGAGGCAGAGGGAGAATAAAAGCGAGAGGATGAGAGAAGAGGAGGGAGAGGTGGCGGTGGATGGGGAAGGGGTGGGAGGAGGAGGAAACCCACAGTGCATTAGAACAGGACAGCGAGAGAGCCACACTGCTGCTGCGGGGATGCCTTACATAACCCGTTCTGCAGCCGCAGTCCTGCAGAGAGAGAGAGACGCAGTGTGTTCCCACAGCACTGCGAGTCTGCCCCTGCTGCAGGCCGACCGCAGAGACGGAGATCTCAACTCCATTAACTCGCCTCGTCTCCAAGAACGTACCGTTTCTAATAAACTGGTATTTTAGCCGCGTAGGAGCAGAACATTGCGGCAATGACGGTCCAGTGGTTAGGACGTCACGAGGACAGAAAAACACAGCAGCACTGCAGATACGGACGGTTCACACACTCGTATGCGCGGACGGCCTTGTGCACACGCACACACACACACACACACACACACACACACAGGAAGCATGCGTGTAGAGACATGTACATGCATGCACACATTCAGGGGCATGTGCATACATGCACAAGTACAAATAGACAGACACCAGCATGGTGACACACTCACACATACTCACTCACAGACACACTCACACACACACACTCACACACAGACACACTCACAGACACACAGGCACACTCACAGACACACTCACAGACACACTCACAGACACACTCACAGACACACTCAGACACACTCACAGACACACTCACAGACACACTCACAGACACACTCACAGACACACTCACACACCAAAGGGCTTCATGCTGGGATCAAAAATGGAAATTTGAGCGCGTTTCTGCCAACCTCATTGTCCACATGCCCAGTGCCTATAACGCACCCTTCAGCCCTGAGGGCCGTGCCGGGGGCCCGGCCCCGATCCAGGGGCCCCGGGGCCCCCCCGCCGCCCGGGCGGCCTCCCCCCGCCACCCTGAGAGGCTCGCCCGACACGCCCCCACAGACAGGAGCTCCTGTGCCAGGGCGAGGAGGAACCATGTCTCTACACAACCAGAGAAGAAGAGAGGAAAGAGACAAACACAGAGAGAGAGGGAAAAACCAGTGAGACAGAGAGAGAGAGAGAGAGAGAGAAACGGCAACCACAGTCAGAAGAGGAGAGGAAGAGAGACGGCTCAGGACGAACAGTGCAGCGCTGAGGAAAGTGAGGAAGGTTCTGGAAGGAGTAGACCGCGTGGCTCACCACACCCCCTCCTGGAGGCACGGCCCGTCACCATGGCGACGGCTGTGACCCACGCGTGTCTCCACACAACCGGCGGTAACCCGAGGCCCTGAATGCTAAACGAGTTTCACGAGCAGGATTTTCTCATGGGGCAGCGGTGTGGGTATAATGTTTCGGGAACTGGGCACGCCACGCAGCAGGTGAGAGTACAATTCCCACCTGGGGCACTGCTGTTGTTGGGACACCTGAACAAGGTACTTGGCCCTGAATCGCTTCAGTAAAAAATAACCAGCGTAATAAATTGCGTAATTACTGATGCATGTACGCAGGAGCTGGTGGGCCTCTTAGCTGAGTTTTCCCCCCCAGGTTTTCCCCCTTAACAGTCCATCTTACAAATGAGTCGAATGACCTGAACGGCCAAGCCCATCTCGGGTCAGGGTGTCCGAGGTCCCGAGAGACCACTTTGGTGAGCGCACAACACAAGACCGGAGTAATTAGGCCCGCTAATCTTTTTCAATGTTTTTCTTTTGGTATAGTGCGCATTGGGGCCTTGTATTCATCCACCCATCTGCTTCTACTTAAGAGCGAGACAAGGCCTTTCCAAGCCTCACCAGAGCAGAAGAGCTGAGGGAGAACATGCGCTTTTCTCCTGCTGGCTCCTGCCTCACACATTGACAGTTTCAGCTCTTTTTTGGCATAATAATCCATCAATATACAAGTTTACGAAAGAAACACTTTTGTTTTGCAACGTGTACACTTCCAGAGAAAAAAACTAAAAACATAAGCACAGATATGGGGATTCATACTTGAGCCAAACCTGTGACCGGAAAGGAGGCCAGATAAATATGGAGCCCCTGTCCCCAACCCCCTCCTCCAAACCATTCTGGCCTTTGGTGCAATGCACTGAAAATCCCCAAGCAACTGTGCCAAGGATGCTTGAGACCCAGACCCTCTTCTGATCTAAGAGTCTCCCATCCCAGTTTCTGATCTGGCCCAGAACCAAACGGGACACGAGTGGCGACCTGTGACCCGTGTTCGAGGACAGGTGATCACAATGTGGAGACGTGGGTGTCTCGGTGGCGCAGCCTGTAGAGCACTGACCGCATGCTCATTGCGAGCCGCGACGTCGGCGGTTCGAATCCGACCGTCCGACATTTGTCGCATGTCTTCCCCTCTCTCTCGCTCCCGTTCTTCCTGTCTCTCTATACTATACTGTCCAATAAAGCTGAAAAAGGCCTAAAAAATATCTAAAAAATAAAAAAATAAAAAAATGTGGAGACGTGTCACTCAGAGGAGTCTGGGGTCTGGAAGCCCAGGGCGATGTGGTCATTGAGAGCCCACCTGACATGAGTTCAAAGTGAACCTTTGCAGTGGGCCACGTTCCCAAGTAACGGTTACTGCTGAACTATTTCCTATGTCATTTTATATTCTGTTCGCTGAGGACACAGGCTTAAGACAAATACGACAAAGACATGTTATTTTCAGTTGCCGATATGCATCATCCAAAAATCTGTCTAGTTTGCAAAGCACTAGCTTTGCACACTGTCAGCTAATGGGAGCAGACTAACCAGTGTGCCAAAAAGTATAAATGTCTGCCTTGTTGTTGTACAGGCCCGTCTGGCTGCAGGAGAACGCTGATGAAAGCGAAGTGTAAAAACACAAGCAACCCTTCCCTACACCTGAGAATCAGCTGCAGACGTCAGAGAGCATTATGGGCCAGGCCAGGTCAGGCCGGGGTTTCAGCACTTATCGAATGACACCGGCCCGACTGCTCTTACTGCTTACAAACACCCCTAGGGTGGGAGATACGTCACGTTTGACATCGTCGTCCTGGAATATCGGCGAAACGTGACAATGCGTAAACACGGGTTTAACCTGCTCTCCACTGGAATGGCGCGCCCTTACCGGGGATCTTCAGGTTGAGGTCACATTCGCTCCCCACCGTGGCGACGGAGGCGGCCCTCTGTCGGTGCGTGATGCTCTCCCGAATGCGCCCCTCCCCCGTCACCTTCACGCTGAACGGGCTCCCTGCGGGCGGAACGGGACGCAGAGAGTCAGCCCAACGCTGCAGCCTGGAACCGCCCCGCCGCCCACACCAGGCCCAACGAACACGCACCACATGCCTGATCACATACATGATGAGTGGGAGTGGGGGGCTGTAGAATGAGTGGGGCAGTAGAATGAGGGGGAGTGGGGGGCTGTAGAATGAGTGGGGCAGTAGAATGAGGGGGTGTGGGGGGCAGTAGAATGAGGGGGGGCTGTAGAATGAGTGGGAGTGGGGGGCAGTAGAATGAGTGGGGCAGTAGAATGAGAGGGAGTGGGGGGCAGTAGAATGAGTGGGGCAGTAGAATGAGGGGAGAGTTGGGGACACACCTGGAACGTGCTCCTCAGCGAACCGGATGGAGACGAGGTAGGTGCCCGGCTCGGTGGGGCAGTAGCACACACCGCAGGTCCCGTCCTCCTGGTCCTCCGTCTGAATGTCCACCTTACTGGGGCCCTCGATGGACAGGGCCAGGCCCCCGTAGCCTGAACACAATCAGTCAACAAACCAGTCAACTAACCAATCAGTCAATTCAGCCCAATCAATCGGCTAATCAATCCACCAATCAATCAGTCAACCTAACACCTCTGTCACGTCACCTACAACTGTGAAACTAATCAATCGATCCTTGTTTGAGTACAGCACCAATTACAAGCAACTTCACAAGCAAAGCACTTCACAAGTGGACTGGGATGACGTCAGTTTTCAGGGCCTTGTTTTAAGTACAGATTGGGTTAATAAGGGTCACCTGGGGATAAGGGGTACGTATCACTATGCATAAGACGCAAAGAAACAGCCCAATAAACAGACGGTCCATGGTCGTATGAAAAATAAATTTAAAACACATTTCTTTTACGGACACCCAAATAGTTACAGAAAATAAAAAATGGGGAACCGTTTCAACGGAATTATGCATGCTGGGACACACTCACACTCACACTCACACTCACACTCACACTCACACTCACACTCACACTCACACTCACACTCACACTCACACTCACACTCACACACAGGACAGAGCAGCTGAATAAATCTCCCTCACCAGCCTCCCGTGTGTCCACCACAAACTGTGAAATCTCGAAGGTGTTGCCGTCCACCAGGCCCTGGCCGAAGGCCTTCACTTTGCTGGCGTCCCCGATCTCAGACTGCACCACCATGATGGTGATGGGGCTGTTGGGCACATGGAGGTCGTTCTTCTTGATGCTGACCACGTGCTCGCCGACCTCTCGGGGAATGAAGGAGATGCCTGCAGCGGCCGAGAGAGAGGAGGTCAGCGGCACAAACTGGAGGAAAAGCCAGCACCTGGCAGCCATGCTAGCTAACTGGGAAAGCACCACTTGACACTTTTCGACCAGTACAATCAAGCAAACAACAAAACAAATCGGCAAATTGTTGGTTAACAAAGCGTAATGTTTGGCCCACGAGGACCACAGCCTGGAACATCTGTCCTGTCATGGTCATTCACAGCAGGCCAAGCAAATGAAGGACAAGTGAACTCCATGCCACTGCCATTCTGCAACACAGGAGCATCATTGCAGTGATTCAGCAGAAAACTCCTGAAATGTGAGTTACTGTTGACAGCGTGTCATTGGGTAGTCAAGTAATGGAGAGGGAGATGCAGATGCCACTCCTTACTGATGTGGTTGTTTTGCGGTAAGTCATGGAGAAGGTGGAGCTGTCCTTACCGATGTGGTTGTTGGGCGGTAAGTAATGGAGGGGGGGTGTAGAAGTTGTTGGGCGGTAAGTCATGGAGAAGGTGTAGCTGTCCTTACTGATGTGGTTGTTGGGCGGTAAGTCATGGAGAAGGTGTAGCTGTCCTTACCGATGTGGTTGTTGGGCGGTAAGTGATGGAGAAGGTGGAGCTGTCCTTACCGATGTGGTTGTTGGGCGGTAAGTAATGGAGAAGCTGTCCTTACCGATGTGGTTGTTGGGCGGTAAGTCATGGAGGGGTGGGTGTAGACGTTGTTGGGCGGTAAGTCATGGGGGGGGGGGGTGTAGCTGTCCTTACCGATGTGGTTGTTGGGCTGCCTCTTGAGCAGGCAGGGCTCATCGCGGCCCGAGGGAGACTTGATGCTGGCGGTGAGCAGGCTGAGGTCCGTCTCGTTGATATCCAGAGAGAAGTCCGCAGCGGATCCCAGCTTCACCTGTGACCTCCTCCTGTTGTCTTCTGCAGAGAGACGCAGGGGAACAGGCGCAGCAGGTCAGACAAACGCACAATCACAGAGGGGAGCGGGACTGCTCGTCACAACAATTTTAGCGGAAGTGGGAACATTCGTAGAATGTCAGCGAAGAAATGCACACTTCAGTCAGGACACGGAGCCAGGTACGTTACCACGGAAACCCAATCTGCACAGCGACGGCCAATGCGTGTATAAACAAAAATCACCATGGGAACCAACACTGTTAAAACCGAGCTGGGCTCTCTTAAGGCCACACGCCACACGCCACACGCCACACGCCACACGCCACACGCCACACGCCACACGCCACACGCCACACGCCACACGCCACACGCCACACGCCACACGCCACACACCTGTGATCCTGGCCGTGAAGGGGCTGCCGGCGATGTGCTTGTCGTTGTAGCGCACCAGGATGTTGTAGTCCCCGGGCAGCGTGGGCAGGTAGGTGACGGTGCAGGTGCCGTCCTTGTTGTCCACGCAGCTGATCTCCGCCTTGGAGGGGCCCTCGATGGCCAGGTCCAGACCGCCTGCCAACGCAAAACAGCAGCGCACTGAAGCAACAGCACAGCGGACCGTGATTATTCTGCAGTGTAGGGCGGCGTCTCAGTGCGACGGGTCTGTCAGGAAACATCGGGCCAGATGAAGGCTCTGCCAATTCCATCTCTCTGCATTCTCATCACAAGCTTATTCACAAAGCTGAGTCATTGAGTCATTATATAAGCCTTGGCCTCGTTCCCTATATATGCATGTTTATGTTTATGACAGTGGCTCAGGCGGTAAGAGCGGTCGTCTGGCAGTCGGAGGGTTGCCGGTTCGATCCCCGCCCTGGGTGTGTCGAAGTGTCCCTGAGCAAATGCTCCTGATGAGCTGGTCGGCGCCTTGCATGGCAGCCAATCGCCATTGGTGTGGGTGGTGTGCATGAATGGGTGAATGAGAAGCGTCAATTGTACAGAGCTTTGGATAAATGCGCTATATGAATGCCAATCATTCACCATGTAGTAAGGGAGGGAGTGTGTGTATGTGTGAGCATGTACGTGCGTACGTGTGCGCGTACGTGTGTTTGCGTGTGTATGCATGAGTGTGCGCAAGCATGTGTCCATTCATTCTCTTCCTGCAATTTTTGCTGCCATACACATACAAATCGTTAACAGACATAGACATAGACATAGACATAGACATAGACATAGACATAGACATAGACATAGACATAGACATAGACATAGACATAGATATATAAGAGCTATAAGGGCGTGGTCGGGCTCACCCTCAGTGGCGTCCTCGGTGAAGATGGTGAAGGTGGCGGTCTTGTTGGCGGTGCCGTACACCAGGCCGGGCCCGTAGGCCGTCACGTTGGGGCTGCTGGCGTGGTTCACATAGAACTGCAGAGGGCTCTCTGGAGAGCACACAGAGAGAGTGCAGAGAGAGAGAGAGCACACGGAGAGCGCACACAGAGAGAGCAGAGAGAGAGCACACAGAGCGCACACAGAGAGCGCACAGAGAGAGCGCACAGAGAGAGCAGAGAGAGAGCAGAGAGAGAGAGAGAGCACACAGAGAGAGAGAGAGCACACACAGAGAGAGAGAGAGAGCACACAGAGAGAGCACAGAGAGAGAGAGAGAGCACACAGAGAGAGAGCACAGAGAGAGAGAGAGAGAGAGAGAGAGAGAGAGAGAGAGAGAGAGCACACAGAGAGAGCACAGAGAGAGAGAGAGAGCACAGAATGAGAGAGAGAGCACAGAGAGAGAGAGAGCACAGAGAGAGAGAGAGAGAGAGCACAGAGAGAGAGAGCACAGAGAGAGAGAGCACACAGAGAGAGAGCACACAGAGAGAGAGCACACAGAGAGAGAGCACACAGAGAGA
>NC_083773.1:2070741-2103241 GCF_963514075.1 Conger conger | reverse complement strand
CTAACGAACAACTGACTGATAAACTCCGTAACTGACTAACCAACTGACTTACTGACCAACTGACTGAATAACCAACGACTGACTGATAAACTCACTAACTGACTAACCAACTAACCAACTAACCGAACAACCAATGACTGACTGATAAACTCACTAACTAACTGATGGATGACTGACTAGTTTAATAAGCCTGTGTAAAACTCTGTCGGGCGGTTTTGGGGTTCGGTTCTCTCAGCTCCAGCGGCGTACCTGTGACCTCGCCCTTCCTGAAGGCGAAGGGGATGACCATGTCGAAGGGTCTGAACCCCGCCCCGTTCATGCTGTTCACAGGGATGTAGGAGCCGTCCGTCACCTGCAGGGCGGGGGGCACACGATACCACTCATATGAGCCATCCAATCACTGATACCGCTCATATGAGCCATCCAATCACTGATACCACTCATATGAGCCATCCAATCACTGATACCGCTCATATGGGCCATCCAATCACTGACACCGCTCATATGAGCCATCCAATCACTGATACCACTCATATGAGCCATCCAATCACTGATACCACTCATATGAGCCATCCAATCACTGATACCACTCATATGAGCCATCCAATCACTGATACCACTCATATGAGCCATCCAATCACTGATAGCGCTCATATGAGCCATCCAATCACTGATACCGCTCATATGAGCCATCCAATCACTGAAGCTCATTACGTACATACTGCAGTCCTTTAGGCTAGAGAACGCTCGAGTACACGGGGGGGGAGAGAGAGGGAGGGGGGGGAGAGAGGGAGGGAGGGAGGGAGGGAGAGAGTGTTATTTATTTTGAGTGTTAAGGGCTCTAGTCACAGCAGCATTGTGATTTGCCTGCCACCTAGAAAAGGAAAACATTTTTTTTTTTTTTTTTTTTGGAATAAAAAGACAGAATACCCCATAATAGAAGTAGGCAAGCTGGAAACAAGGGAGACCAGCAGAAGATGACTGGGACGTACACCAGGGATGGCTTCAGTACTGACTTGAGTGACTTGACTGCTCTTGACAGTCCCTCCCTCAAATAATGGCCAACTTTCAGCTAAAGTAATTTAGTAGAACAATGTAAGAAACTAATAGTTTGTCCAAAACAAAGACATTACATCTGTGTGTGTGCCACTTAATCCGTTCCTCACATATCCTCAGTAAGGCAAATCTGCCTGTGGAACGATGCAGCAAAGGCTTACATGGTGACGACTTGGTTTTTAAACAGGAAAAAAAAGAGGAGAGGAAATGAGAAATGAGACAAAGTGGTCAAACCCGAAAATAAAAATGTCAAAGTCAAAAGCAGTGGTTTCCTTACACTGAAATTACTAAATATGTTTAGATTCCCGAAACAAGGGAGAACCAAGAGGAATCAAATCATTTGGGGGGGGGGGGGGGCTGTTGTGGTCGGGCAGTGAGGAGAGGAACGGGAGTGATCAGGATGAGGGCTGCACAGTCTCCCAGCAGTCTGCAGGCTGTTAGAGAGAGAGGGAGGGAGGGAGAGAGAGAAAGAGAGAGATGGAGGGAGGGAGGGGTTTCTGTACCCAGGGCTGGAAGCCAGGGGGGTAGGCCCCAGGAGCTGCCTGCTGCTGCTGCTGCTGGACAGACTGCTGAACCAGGGGGACCTCGTCTGTGGCCTGGAGACGCACAACGCAGGTTACACACTCGCACTCGCACTCGCACACACACACACACACACACACACACACACACACACACACTCTCTCTCTCTCTCTCACACACACTCTCAGACACTCACTGCTCTCTCTCTCACACACACTCGCACTCGCACTCTCACACAGACACACACACACACACACACACTCTCTCTCTCTCTCACACACACACACACACACACTTTCTCTCTCTCTCACACACACTCTCAGACACTCACTGCTCTCTCTCTCACACACACTCGCACTCGCACTCGCACACACACACACACACACACACACACACACACACACACTCTCTCACACACACTCTCTCACACACACTCTCTCACACACACTCTCTCACACACACTCTCAGACACTCACTGCTCTCTCTCTGTCTTTTGTTCTTACACTCACTCTCATAGTCTCTTACACTCTTTCTCAGTCTCTCTCAGTCTCACTTCACTTACAGTCATAATATCAGTCACACACACATGCACCACACACACTCAAAGACTGAGCCACACACACTGGTTACGATGATGAACATTGTAAGGTCATGTAAGGCACAGACTCCCACAGCTGGAGTGAGCAAACAGCTATGGCTGTGCACACAAACGCACCGGGGAGAAAAGTACAGTTACAAATTTCTTTCTTCAGACATCCTCGCATTATCCTCGATCGTCGCTCGTGCCAAACTCCCTCCCTAATCTGGAACGTCCGATCGGGTATTTACAGCGGTACCGCTGCGTTAATCTGGGCCGCCGGGTCGGGAGCAGCACGGACACGCGGTCCGCGGCGGTTCTGCTCTGAGACACGCGGTCCGCTGCGGTTCTGCTCTGAGACACGCGGTCCGCTGCGGTTCTGCTCTGAGACACGCGGTCCGCTGCGGTTCTGCTCTGAGACACGCGGTCCGCTCCGTTTCTGCTCTGAGACACGCGGTCCGCTGCGGTTCTGCTCTGAGACACGCGGTCCGCTGCGGTTCTGCTCTGAGACACGCGGTCCGCTGCGGTTCTGCTCTGAGACACGCGGTCCGCTGCGGTTCTGCTCTGAGACACGCGGTCCGCTGCGGTTCTGCTCTGAGACACGCGGTCCGCTCCGTTTCTGCTCTGAGACACGCGGTCCGCTGCGGTTCTGCTCTGAGACACGCGGTCCGCTGCGGTTCTGCTCTGAGACACGCGGTCCGCTGCGGTTCTGCTCTGAGACACGCGGTCCGCTGCGGTTCTGCTCTGAGACACGCGGTCCGCTGCGGTTCTGCTCTGAGACACGCGGTCCGCTGCGGTTCTGCTCTGAGACACGCGGTCCGCGGCGGTTCTGCTCTGAGACACGCGGGGTCGCCCGTGGTGTCGTTCACACGCGTGACGAGGCCACACGGCCACAGGGTCTCACCGTGACTTTGAAGGGGCTCTTGGGGACGTTCTCCCCGCCGAAGCGCACGTAGATGACGTAGGTGCCGGGCGCGGGGGCCGTGTAGAAGATGTCGAAGGTGCCGTCCTCGTTCTCCATAACCTCCGCCTCCACCTCGGTGCCGTCCGGCGTCACCACCAGGCAGGACACCTTCCCCTTCCCCGCGCCCTGCGCGTTCACCACGAAGCCCACCTCCTCGCCGATGCTGATGGTGGGGCCCAGCCCGGGGCCTGGGGGGACAGACAGGCTCCGTTTTACACAATGGCAGAATAAATAATAAACTGCATTCTGGGTGGTCGCTGACGCACCCCTGACCCAGGGGCAAGGGTTGCCAGTTCGATCCCACCCTGGGCTGTGTCGGAAGTGTCCCTGACCAAAACACCTAACCCCCAAGGGCTCCTGATGAGCTGATTGGTGCCTTGCGCGTCAGCCAATCGCCGTTGGTGCCCTAGTGTGTATATGAATGGGCGAATGAGAAGAATGGACTGTACAGCGCTCTGGATGAAGGCGCTGTGCAACACGGAGGACCCCCCGGGCGTACCCTCCACGGTGCACTTGCTGGCGTCCCCGCTGGACGTGGCGCGCACGCGGTAGGGGGACGTGGGGATCTCGTCGCCGCCGTACTTGATGACGATGGTGTAGCGGCCCACCCGGTCGGGCAGGTAGGAGACCCGGTAGGTGCCGTCCTGGTTGTCGTGGATACTGGCCTTCTTCGGCTTGCCTTCCTGGTCCTGGAAGGAAGGAGGGAGGGGGGAAAAAAGAAGAAAGGCTGTTGCAGAAATGTGTCGGGGGAAATGCTAGAGAGAATTGCACAGAGGACCCAGACAATTCTACTACTGTACACCCCCCCTCACCCCCAGCCGAACAGTATACCCCCTTACTCAAACAGTACACCCCACCTCCCCCCCTTTAGCCTAACAGTACACCCCACCTCCCCCCCTTTAGCCTAACAGTACACCCCCTCCCCCCTTTAGCCTAACAGAACACCCCCCCCCCCCCTTTAGCCTAACAGTACACCCCCTCCCCCCTTTAGCCTAACAGAACACCCCCCCCCCTTTAGCCTAACAGTACACCCCCTCCCCCTTTAGCCTAACAGAACACCCCCTCCCCCCTTTAGCCTAACAGAACACCCCCCCCCCTTTAGCCTAACAGTACACCCCCTCCCCCCTTTAGCCTAACAGAACACCCCCCCCCCTTTAGCCTAACAGTACACCTCCTCCCCCCTTTAGCCTAACAGAACACCCTCCCCCCCCCCCCCAAGCCGATGGAGACCAGCAGCAGAGGGATGACACAGAGCTGAGCTCAGCTGTACTGTGCTGTCCCACGGGGGAGAGGAGTGCAGCTCAAGTGATAAGATAACGGTCACTATATAACACACAGCCACGCAATGGTGGAGCTTCATCACTTCTTCTAAACGTGAAAAGTGAAGCGGGGGCAAAGCGGCACATTCATCAGCAGGAGATTAAACACAAACACAAACCCCCGCGCAGAGCAGAGGGAGGACATTAACAGCTCAGGCCCGGAGCCTATTTATCCCCGCGCTCTCCAGAGAAAGGGCAGGTAAGGGCTTCCCCCCAAGATTCATCATAACGACATGACAGCGCAATATTCAGCGTGGCAAAAACCTAAATCACAACCTCCTGCCGTAGAGACGAACGGAAACTACAGGAGATGGCACGGCTCAATCCAGCAATGGTCCAGCAAAGCACGCAGATCTATTAATCTGAGAAGACAGCCCCATTGGTGGCCACAAAACTCTACAGTACTAGGAGTCCTTCCAATAGGAAGAAACAGGAAATGATTTTACAGACAGAAACACAAAACACTGACCGACAAGCCTAAGATATGAAATTACGTAGTGTTAGAAGCAATGCTATGTTGAATAAAAATCAAAACCTTCATATGTGTTATTTTACTGTGTAAAAACAGGAGCCACTGAGTTGCTGCCTCTCATTGGGGGGGGGGGGGGGGGGTGTGAAACTTTAATGGAAAAGTGTGTGAAGGAACATCAGCCGACGCAGCGGTCTGGCGGGCGGAGCAGCGTTTCCTGTCTGACTCACGGTGATCTGCACGGACAGCTGGCCCTCTCCCGCGTCCTTGGCGTCGATGGTGAACTCCACGGGCAGACTGGCGGGCAGGCCGGTGGTCAGGCCCGGCCCGCTGGCACGCACTTTACTGGCGTCATGAGTGGGCAGCACCCGGAACTTAAAGGGACTGCAGGAGACCAGAGCAGGGGGCGGGAGTTAGAGCGAATCCAGTCCTCTCATTACCTCGTCACGCTCAGTCATGGGTGAAAGTGTGCATTTTAAATAGGCAACATTGATTTAACTTTTCTTTTTTTTTTTGCTGGTAATGCTTTTTCTTCCCCCCAATTCTTGATCATTTTCATCTGAACATTACTCATCCGTACAATCTCAAACGCTTTCTGTGCTGAATACAGGTTCAAAGAAGTCTCTTCTTCAGACTTACTGAAGAAGTACTGAAGTACTGAATATAAAAGTATTGAAGTTCTGAATATAAAACGGTTAAAGTATTTCGGGTAATAATTATTTGAGCCAGGCCATACTGTGTGCAGTAACTGCTTCGCGTGAACGCGTGATCTCGCCGTTCTCACCTGCGCGGGACGTCCTGGTCGGCGTATTTGACGGCCACGGTGTACGGGCCCTCCACAGTCGGGGTGTAGGCCACGGTGTGCGTGCCGTCCCCGTTATCCAGCACCTCCACGGGCTCGGCCACGCCTGCAGGGTCAGGGGTCAGGGGTCAGAGGTCACGCACAGAGCCACGGTCATATCACCTCCCCCAGAACAATCAGGAAACGCTGATTACACAGTAATATTTTCAGACTTTTAAATACCTCTGTGGTTACTAATATTTGGCCATGTTGCCAGGGGTGTAGCTAGGAATTCTGGACCTCCTGAAAAAATATATTACTTTGCGGGCCCCTAGAATCGTGACCACCTTTGACACCGCTTGCGACGGCGAACGGGGCCATCGGCTGTCCGAGAGAGAGCGAAAACTCTGGATGTGCATGTGCTCTGAGCCTCAGACACACCCAGGTCTGAGTCTGAAAATAACCATTTCCAGATCAGGAAATGCTTTTCTGCCAAATGCATAAATCATAAAATTCAGATACCCGATTGTAGAATCCTGCAACCAACAGATGATTAAAAATTCAAATTCAAATCACATGAAGAGAGAAATAGGGTGTGGCACAAATCATTTTACAGCGACCGGCAATCGAGGTGCATGGAGACCAACTTGAATGTGAAGAGTCAGGGAGAGGTTAAATCATGGCAATTCTGTGAATTACTGTTCATAAATATATCAGAGATCAAGCTGACTTGGCAAAAAGGAATTTAGAATCAAGACTTTAAATGTCACACATTCAACACAGGGTGACAACTTAACTTTCCTAGCTGAAAACAACAAAATTTGACTTGAATTTTTTTAAAATACTGAATTATACCCTGTATCAACATTTCCTTAGGGACATGGGTGGAGAGATGGTAGTAGTAATCATCTCTGCATTAAAACCACTCAGTTGGAATGGGATTTACGAGCGTCCAAGTGGTTTATGGTTTCTGCACACTGCAATTTGATTGTCGTAGTTTATACTGTACTCGACAGTTGTGAAACGGCAATAACAAATTCCTTTCTTCCTGAACAAGCGCTGCTCCCGGGCCAAGACTGACCCGGGGGGCGTCCTCAAGACTGATCACCCACGTGCTGCACTGCTGCTGCTCCTGCTGGTGTGGAGGAGGCCTAAAATGGAAGCTAGGTGGTGACCATGACAACGGGCTTCCGCAGGAAGGGTTGCCACAACGCCACAAAACTCCCCCTCCCTTTACCCCCTCTCCACAGTCAAAAGAGTACGGACTCCTGTCCCTTCCAGGGGCCCAAAACCCACTGGAAGACAGCGCATTTTTATTTGTGTAAATATCTTAATGAGGAGAGCTGGGGCCAGCCGGGCGTTCAATGTCCACCTCACGCCCAGTATTGCAGGAGCTTACACAGAACATCCGCATATCAGGACCACCCAATCAGAGCTTACAGCGATGATCCGTTCGGTACAGTACATGGAATTCATAAGCAGGGAAGGGAGGACTCCTTTGTGGATTGAGCGTTAGGGCTGAGCCGGTTTGGGGCTGGGCCCACCTCGGCCACAGAGATCCAGAATGAAGCAGAACGCTCTCATTCGCAATCGTTTGGCAGACTCTCTTACCCGGAGCTGAAACCATTCACGTTAGAACTCGAGGGCACGGCGGCCGCAGCCCCAACCTGGGAATTAAACTCGCAACCTCCGAGTTACGAGTCCACGTCCCCTAACGATCACAGCACACCATTACCCAGGAGCATGAAAGGCAGGAGAGAGAGAGACCCCAGAAGAGGAGAGAGAGAGAGAGAGAGAGAGAGAGAGAGCGCACAGGGAACATGTGCAGACGGGCGGCCTTTGCCCTCTCGCACAGCTGCAGAACACACACACACACACACACACACACACACACACACACACACACACACACACACACACACACACACACACACACACACACACACACACACACACACACACACACACACACACACACACACAGCCTTATGAAAACACAGCTCCTGATCATCCCGGCTCTGTGCGGCTGACAGAACACAGCGTGCCACGGGAGGGTGTGTTCGCACAGAAATGACCACCTCGGTTACGAATGTGAAATTACGGGCGGGAAGGATAAAGTGCACATAACACTGGAGTCATGTGTGGTTAAGGGGAGCATTCCACACTCCCGCCCGCGCCGTTCCCACCTGACCTGGGTCAACCGCCTTATCTGCAGAGCACTTTAAACCCTGTACACACCAGACCAAATACCCCGCCCATCACAGGCCATTCAAATCTGTTATTCAAATCTGTTATTTTTATAAATATTCATACTTTTCTTTTGAACAATTCTAAATGTTGGTCAGCTGTGTTGCATAAAAAATTATGGGATTTGGCTATTTTTGATTTTTTTTCCTCCACAGCCATTCAAAAGAAATGACACATTTAAAATATATATCTGGCCCAGGTCTGGTCAACACACAAAGCCACGGAGATCTTACAGGCAGGGCATATTTTCATAAGGACTCTTTGAGCGACTCAAAGCTTTGTTCTCTGTCATCATCCTCCACTGTCCCCCATTCGTTTTCCGATCGTTCCCATTTGTGGGGTCTCATTGTTTCCCATTCCCTCCTGATCGTTCCCGTTTGTGGGGTCTGAAGGACAGGGTGCCCCTCTCGGCGCACTGCCAACCTGTCCCAGAGTTCCCGCCCTTGGGCTCGTTCTTAAAGAGATCCGTAAAGGCCTTCAGGTGCCCACGCCAGGGCTGGGCCTCCGCGTCGTCCGCTAGAACACACAACCCTCACCGTCACCCCACCGTGTCGTCCGCTAGAACACACAACCCTCACCGTCACCCCACCGTGTCGTCCGCTAGAACACACAACCCTCACCGTCACCCCACCGTGTCGTCCGCTAGAACACACAACCCTCACCGTCACCCCACCGTGTCGTCCGCTAGAACACACAACCCTCACCGTCACCCCACCGTGTCGTCCGCTAGAACACACAACCCTCACCGTCACCCCACCGTGTCGTCCGCTAGAACACACAACCCTCACCGTCACCCAACCGTGTCGTCCGCTAGAACACACAACCCTCACCGTCCCCCCCACCGTGTCGTCCGCTAGAACACACAACCCTCACCGTCACCCCACCGTGTCGTCCGCTAGAACACACAACCCTCACCGTCACCACACTGTCCGCTGGGCAGGGAACTGGCCCAGCCAGGGCTGAACCAGCACAGCCAAAGCTGAACAAGCACAGCCAAAGCTGAACCAGCACAGCTCGAGCTGAACCAGCACAGCCAAGGCTGAACCAAGCACAGCCCAAGCTGATTTTCATTGCTGTTCAGTGGTAGACCAGGGACTCGAGTCCAGACCAGGAGGGCTGCAGTGTCTGCAGTCGTTTTGTGGTTTCCCTAAAATTGCCAGCTAACGTGCACCTTCTAAACAAGGTGCATACACTTACCAACCAATGGCTTAAACCCTGAAGACCAGCAGCCCTCTACGACTGTGTCCTGAGATCTCAGCTCAAAAGCCTAAAGACTGATACATCTCCACCTAATAGTGCTAAAAAGAAAGCATACTGCATCAGTCAGATATCAATTTCTTGGATTGGAGACAGAGAGACTACTAAGGGAAGACAAACAGTTAAGGGGGGTAAGAAAATGAATGGAGAAAGTAAACATTAAAGAACATCATTGTCTGGTGAGTGCGTGAGTGGGGTGGGGGGGGGGGGGGTCACCTTTAGGAGCAGTCACGGCCACTGAGAGAGGTGCCACGCCTGCCTTGCTGCAGTCCACGGTGAACATCTGCGGGATTTTGGCTCTGACCCCGGAGGTCACCCCGGGTCCGGAGACCTTCACCTTGCTGGGGTCCACCATGTCCTTCACGGGCACCTTGAAGGGGCTCCCTGTGGGGTTTAACACACAGTGAGGGGGGTGGGGGGGGGGCACGCTTCCAAGAGTTCCTGGAGCTACATCAGGCCAATTACTGACATTTTTAATGATTCAAAGAGCTTCGCTACCTCCACACCAAAAACCACCGCACTTGGTTAAAATCAGTGATCAACCGATGGCAAGTGGATCAAAAGATGGCAACCTAATGTCGGGCAAACTTGTCCTGGGCGAGACTGATGGGATATTTGTGAGTGTGCTTCTTTATAAAATACAGGTCACTGCATTCAATAAACAGGGCATAAGAAAGGAATTATACCGTGCTTAATCCATGTGGGAGAGTACAGAATATGATATCTATACATACAGAAGGGAGACAATGTCCCCTGACGGGTTCTTCGTTAGTTACAATAAGTTCTGGAAATGAATTATGGTACCTCACTGCAACACACACGAGAGTGGTCTATGATGAGCACAAACAAACACGAGTTACTGAGCTGATACTGTAAGGTTCTCGTAAGGGTGTAACAACCGCAAACTAAACATCAAGTTAAACGCCACTCAAAATGAAGCAAAGAGTCGTCGTCGTAGTAGTTGACAAGAACGTTTACTGTTGACTCCTTCACCATGACATGGAGTGAAAACTCCGGATACGTTTTTCGTCAAGTAACCCTCAGTATTCAGGGTTAAAAATGGATGATACATGTGATGTGCGCAAATCCGAACAATAAGCCACAGGTGTCAGGGGTATGAGGTAGTATTGAAGAAAGGGATGCCCACAATGGATTAAATGATCCCAAACAAGATAAAAAGGCACATGTTTGTACCTGTAGAGGTCTTTGTATTGTGTTAGGTACAGGTATTACTCATAGCAGGGCTGCCCAACCCTGTTCCTGGAGACCGACAGCCTTGTTGGTTTTCACTCCAACCCCAACAAAGCACACCTCATTCAACAGCTAGAGCAGGGCTGCCCAACCCTGTTCCTGGAGATATACCGACCTGCAGGTTTTTCACACCAACCCTAACAAAGCACACCTCATTCAACAGCTAGAGCAGGGCTGCCCAACCCTGTTCCTGGAGATCTACCATCCTGTAGGTTTTTCACACCAACCCTAACAAAGCACACCTCATTCAACAGCTAGAGCAGGGCTGCCCAACCCTGTTCCTGGAGATCTACCATCCTGTAGGTTTTTCACACCAACCCTAACAAAGCACACCTCATTCAACAGCTAGAGCAGGGCTGCCCAACCCTGTTCCTGGAGATCTACCATCCTGTAGGTTTTTCACTCCAACCCCAACAAAGCACACCTCATTCAACAGCTAGAGCAGGGCTGCCCAACCCTGTTCCTGGAGATATACCGACCTGCAGGTTTTTCACACCAACCCTAACAAAGCACACCTCATTCAACAGCTAGAGCAGGGCTGCCCAACCCTGTTCCTGGAGATCTACCATCCTGTAGGTTTTTCACACCAACCCTAACAAAGCACACCTCATTCAACAGCTAGAGCAGGGCTGCCCAACCCTGTTCCTGGAGATCTACCATCCTGTAGGTTTTTCACACCAACCCTAACAAAGCACATCTCATTCAACAGCTAGAGATCTCATTGAGCTGCTAAACAGCACAATCAGCTGTGCCATATCAGGATTGAAAGTGGAAACCAACAGGGACATCAGATCTCCCAAACCGAATTAATTTCTCAGGACTGCAGTAAATGGAAATGATGAAAGCAGACTTTAATCAAGCCTAGAGATTATTTTTTTTCAGAATGCATGTTTTCATCACATACTTGCATTCTTCACAAACTCTGAGACATTTATTATCGCATGATTTCTTTGTAAGCAAATTCATAATTGAAACCACAGGGACCACAGCCAGTAAGACTCTGATGAAATTCCATGAAATTAGCATGCAATATCAGCGGAACGGGACTCTGACAAATGCAGTGGATTCCTCTGGTCAACATGACATGTTGTTGTCATGCACTGTCCAAAGAAAACGGAAACCACACACAGGACTCGTGGAGAAAATGGCACGGCAGCTCAACCAAGTAAGCTCTGTCCTCATGCTACGGCATTCCAGGCAATAAATCCATCCTGGAATGTTATTATTAATCTGTAAACAGCGCTTTTCAGACCCGTAATGTCCCCCCTGGCCCACGAGTCGGAACATGCTGCCCCTCCATCAGCCGTCAAAGAATGCAAGCGCTTGAAGTATGCACTTATGACGTAACTGATTACTCTGCTTAATCGTCAAGACAAAAAAGGACTGAAAAAAGCTCAGCATTTCCTGATTAATTGGGGAAAAATACATCCATGTTTTGCTTCTGTAGTCTTTCGCTTTTGTGCTTTTATGAACATATCTGGAGAATGACCTCTCTGCTTGCCGAAGAGCAGACGGTGTGGTTCAGAGACCGGGTTTTGGTTTTACCTGGAATGTGTTCGCCGCCGTATGTGATGTTGATGTCGTACAGTCCGGGCGTGTAAGGAACGTACTCCACACTGCAGCTGCCGTCCTTGTTGTCTTTGCACGACATCTTGGACTCGGATGGACCCTCCACCGTGATTCCCAAACCACCGACGCCGGCTCCTCTGTCAGAACAAAACGGAGAAAATGGCAGCGTGGAGAAAGGCTCCAGAGAGATTGCAGGTTCAAATCTCGGGCGGGACAGTGCTGGCTGTGCCCTTGGCAGAGGCACTAGAAATGGCCTTGGTACGTAAGCAAGCTCCAAAAAAAATGTAGGAACCTGAAAAGTATCCCTGGATACCGACTTCAAAAAAAAAAACTGTACAAAAAAAAAAGCTACATCCTTATCACAAGACTGTTCCCATCTCCATCACTGGATCCAAAGCTCGGACGGAAACACGCCAACACAGAAGAGGGCCGACACCCAGCTTGAGAAGGCACAGTCACACAAGGAGACGAAACGCCCCGTTTCACAGCCCCGCACGATGCCCACGGCACGAGACCAGGCGGAGGAGGGGACCCTCACCTGGTGATGATGGAGAAGTGGTTGGGCTGGTCCGTCAGAGCTCCCTGGAGCCCGGGGCCCTTGGCCGTCACCCGCGTCGGGTCACACCCCTCGGCCACGCACACCTGGAAGGGGCTCTTGGGAACGGGGGTCTCGTCATACAGAACCTCCACACTGTGGACCCCTGCCGCACAACACACACAGTCAGGCCCCGCGACGCAGCACACAAAGCCTGGAGGCGCTCTAGAGCAGGGCTGCAGTCAGCATCTTAATGAAGCCGCCTAATGAAGCACAGCTATGCCAAGAACAGTCCATTAACCCGCTTTCACTAAACCCCAAAAATAAAGCAGCTTCATTTAATTTTAAACCGCCAAAAATATTTTGCATGAAGAAACAACCTGTCCACTCATCACATACTTTGTCATCAAATTTCAAGTTGAAAAAAGTTTCCTCTGCTGCTAAACATAGTGGCGGGTCATTTTTCACCATTAAGACAACACAAGGGTTAAGATCCTACCCCAAGCCTTTTATACAGTCACATCAACTGACGTTTATTTTTTTTAATGTGCTACACGGCACATAATTCCTTTGGAAAGAGCGGGGAAATGGTTAATTGCTGAAATTTTGACAACTGCCAAAATGTACACTATTATTCGTATTTTTGGAAGAACTAATTTGGTTTTTGGTCTTATTTGACCCAGAGAAAAACGAACACCCACAGGGGTGAACGTGCGTCATAACGGGCTGCACTTCGCCGCCCCGCGGCGGCGTACCGTTCTCGTAGGGCGTGTACTCCACGCCGTAGGTCCCGTCGGCCCGATCCACGATCACGCAGTCAGTGGTGGCGCCCGACGGGTTCTTCACCTGCGCCTTGATGTGGCTGCCGCCAGCCTTGGTCAGGGGGCGGGCGTCCACCGTGAAGTCAGTGGTGGCTTCCCGGAACACGCCTGTGGAAATGAATAAATAAATAAATAAACAAATAAATAAATACGGGACAGATTTAAAACATCAAGAGGAACCCACATCTATTCAGCCATTAAGAGCTCTAATCTCCCCTCTGCGGGCCAAATACATTTGAGTGAAAATGTCATCGCCATCCTTTCCCTCGGCCCAGGCTAAGTGAAGAGCTGAGGTCTGAGGTCATTGCTGAGGTCTGAGGCAGCAGCTTTAAAATAAGTAAACGCTAGAAGCTATGAGTCCAGGACAAACGAGAAGAAAGAGCGGAGATGTGCAGAACGGCATTTCACCATCGCACTCCCTTCAGACTGGTAATAACTGCCAGAAAATTGAATTAAAGTAGTTTTTTCATGATATGGAATAGTTTCATTTTTACCACAAATGTTCTTCACAACATCACTGTAAAAATCCCACTTAAGATTTTTTCAAATAAAATATACAACAAAAAGACTGTACAGTGAGTGTACCTTGACTCCAGACCTGTGCCTGCATTGCCAGCCAGTGATGTCATTTCTTCATGACCAGGAAATACTGACTTTCAGGCCCTTACTTGTCTCCATTAGCTCTGAGAGTGCGTGAAGGCACTGAGCCATTACATATGGCCTGAATCATTTGTCTCCGTCTGAGACATTTTAGGTTCTCGGGAAGCCATTCCCCAAAACGAGAAAAAAAATAATTGTACAGCAATTCTACACCAATAAGGAGGGGAAAAAAAAAAGGTCCAAGTAATAAAGCACTTACTCCCTCCTTCCACTCCGGGCCCGTACACCTTCACCTGGCTGGTGTCCACGGCCGGGTCCACCGGCACGCTGGCGGGGAAGCCGGGCACGGCCTTGCCCCCGTACTTCAGCGCCAGAGTGTACATGCCGGCGGTCAGCGGCACGTAGGTGACGGTGTAGGTGCCGTCCTTGTTGTCCAGAACCTTGGCCTTGGCCTTGGAGCCCGAGTCGGACACGGCCTCCAGGGCCAGCTGGCCCGGCCCGGCGCGGGCGCAGTCCACGTTCACCACGCCCGGCTCGCCCACCGTGCCCCGCTGGAGCCCGGGGCCCGACGCCACCACCTTGGCGGGGTCGAAGGGCATCTGGACGTCGGCGTGGAAGGGCGAGCCGGGCACGTGCACGTCCTCGAACAGGATGTTCACCAGGTACTCGCCCGGCTCCGTGGGCAGGTAGGACACCGAGCAGGTGCCGTCGCCGTTGTCCGAGCACTCGATCTTGGCCTCGGTGGGGCCCTCCACCGTCAGGCCCAGGCCGCCCGTGCCCGCGCCCTTGGTGTCGATGGTGAACTTGGCCGGGTCGCCCACCAGCCCTCCCTTCAGCCCCGGACCGAAGGCCTTCACCTGGGGAAGCCAAGAGTCCCATCAGCACCGAAAGGCCCTTCTACACAACAGACGCGACTACTGAGAACATCACAGTGTACCCCTGAGCTGGGGCGTTCTGTGTGTGTCTGTGTGTGTGTCTGTGTGTGTGTCTGTGTGTGTGTCTGTGTGTGTGTCTGTGTGTGTGTCTGTGTGTGTGTCTGTGTGTGTGTCTGTGTGTGTGTCTGTGTGTGTGTCTGTGTGTGTGTCTGTGTGTGTGTATGTGTGTGTATGTGTGTCTGTGTGTGTGTACAAGGACCAATACATTTCAGGACTTCATCAGGGAGGGGTCCTTACTGCGGTCTGGGGGCAGGGAGGGGTCAGTTGTACCTTACTGGAGTCTGGGGCCTGGGAGGATCTGGGGCCTGGGAGGATCTGGGATCTGGGAGGATCTGGGGGCAGGGAGGGCCTGGTCATACCTTGCTGGGATCTGGGGCCTGGGAGGATCTGGGGGCAGGGAGGATCTGGGGCCTGGGAGGATCTGGGGCCTGGGAGGATCTGGGGCCTGGGAGGATCTGGGGCCTGGGAGGATCTGGGGGCAGGGAGGGCCTGGTCATACCTTGCTGGGGTCTGGGGGCAGGGAGGCCTCCACGGAGAAGGGGCTGCCAGGGACGGGGCTGCCGTCGTAGCTGACGTCCACGCTGTAGCAGCCCTCCTCTTTGGGGATGTACTTCACCACGCTGCTGTCCTTCCTGCGCTGAGGCTCCACCGTGCAGGGCACGGCCTTCTGGGAGGGGCTGGTGACCCGCACATCCAGCTTGCCCTGACCTCCCGCGCCCTGCGTGTCCACCGTGAACTTCTGGTCCTGACCCACCTCCACTCCTGAAGAACAAAAAGTGGTAACATTGTGAAATTATCAATGTCTGGTTTTCAATTCTTCAATTTAGCAGATGCTTTTAGGCCAAATTCAGCTTCCAGACTGGACTTGGAATGTGAAATTCCTCTGTAGACAGAACTTCACGGTTGTCCGCTTTGGAGTTACATGAAGTGTATTTCCTGGCTTTAAGAGTCCAAATGCCCCATACCAGCCATTGTGAAGCTGGACGGTTGTCAGCACATAGAAGTCTTTGAGATGATCAACAAAACACACCAAAACTTTTAAAAACATTTAAAAAATCCCAGAAAGTGAATTTGCAAAGACGTTTAGAAAAACAGGACTAAGGCTTGGATGAAGTAAACTGCCAATCAAATCAGTGCTGGGTGCCTCCATTCACACCGACAGTAAAACACTGAATGCTTGTGACCCGACTTACTCCTTTCAGAAGTGGCTTTTAATCGCATATAATGTTCAGAAATCGAGCCCTCACACTCGGGTTTGCCCACTGAAGCGCACTGTAGCAGTCTGAGGGGAGGAACCGCCAGGCCAGCAGCGGTGGAGGCAAATGAAGGCTGGAACATGCAGTAATTTAACTAATGCAAAACATCCTTCAAGCTTCTTCACGCGACCACATTCGTCCATGAATCTCGCAGCTCTGATTTACATCAAAAAATCAAACCGTAAAATTCAAATTTAAAAATCCGCTGGGGCGAATCCGCTTGAGAATAAACAGGCAGCGGGCGAAGCTTCCAGTGCCACTGCACTCAGGGAGATTGGGTCGGACTTGGCAGAGGAACCCTTGCGGGACTACTTTGTCTTCATTGCTACGAGTGTGGGGAGCGACAGCAGAAAGTCCTCCCTCAGGTTTCAAACAGTGTTTAAAAAATGTTTTAAAAGCCACCCGCCCCTCCACCCTGTGCCCTGTTCTTGTTCCACACAAGTTTTCCCATGTACTGTACATTCTCAGAATAAAAATAAATAAATAAATTTAAAAAAGTAGTACAACATGACATAAAAATTACCATCCCCGCAGTAGTTTGAGTTGGATGGAAAAACACGATGTGGTCCTTTACAGTCGGTTTGAAAAAAAGGGAAATTACGAGTCAGAATGAGCAGAACCAGAGACCACTCACTGCTCTCCAAGCCGTCCACTTGAATCTTGCTGAGGTCCAGAGGAGCCGCCACTCCCACGGAAAAGGGGCTTTTGGGAATTGGGTCGCCCCCGTAGGTCACCGCGACTGCCATCTCACCCTGCGGACCGAGCACACGAGCACACGAGCTGCACGTCACCGTGCCACGCTAGCATTCCCTCACACGCGCTCAATGTGCAGCGTCTTTCATACAGAACAACAGTTCTTTATTTAAAAATTGGCATTTCTTTATCCGGATATCTACCATAGCCAGAATGTTACGCATTAGACTATAATATAGAATACAGTATCGTACAGTACAGCACTACAGTCCCCAAACCAGGACTCCAGCCCAAGGCTCTCAGGTCTAAAGTCTCTCTCACTCGCGGGAACCGCGTTCTGGACCAGACTGGACCAGACCGCACCGCTGGAGGTTCCGGCCTACCTGCTGGACGGGGGTGTATTTGACGGTGTGGGAGTAGTCGTAGTTGTCTATGATCTCAAAGTCTCGCACAGGCTCTCCCTTGGCAGCACCGGAGAACTTCACGTCCACGGGGGCCTTGCCCGCCCCTTTGGTGAGAACGCTGAAATGTGTGGGTTTCCCGCACTCCACTCCTGCTCAGAAACAAACACAACACAACACAACACCTTAGCCCCCCGGTGTCCAAAGCAGAAAGCAATCCAACAATACAAATATAAACAGTAACAATATGAAGCAAAGACTGTTATGAAGCCATAGACAGCACAGAGTGAAGCACTAGAGCACTACAGACATCAGCAGGCGGCGCTTCCTCTCAGAACAGACGGCGGACCGCAGGTGGGCCTGCGGCGGGAAACCGACCTGCGCGGGACAGCCCGGGCCCCTCGGCCTTCACCTTGGAGGCGTCGTGAGAGGGCTCGACCTTCACACGGAAAGGACTGACCGGGATCTCCTGCGGGACACAGACACGGCTTTATCAACCTTTATTTACATTTATTTACCTTTATCTATCCAGGGTAAGTTCACTGCGCACGTGTGCTTTCGCAACGCCCTGTTATTGCCCCCCCCAAGTAGCCTAAACTGCATGTCTTTGGACTGTGGGAGGAAACCAGAGTACCCGGAGGAAACCCACACAGACACGGGGGAGAACATGCACACTCCACACAGAAAGGCCCCGGCCGACGGGGATTCGAACCCAGGACCTTCTGGCTGTGAGGGGAGTGGTGATGGCTGTCGTTCCTGTGTCCCCGTGCCACCCTATTTTTGCCCAATTTCCACACCTCCACAGACCTGAGACAACATCCCTCGTATGTTCGAGAAATGGAGTAATGCGGGGCGCCGTGGTGGAGACGGCACCGGACCGGACCGGACCGGACCGGACTCACCTGTCCGGCGAACAGCACTTTGATGGTGAAGCGTCCGGCCCCGGGAGGGGTGTACTTCACGGTGATGGTGTCGTTGGCGTTGGGAATGATGTCAAAGTCGATGTCCTCCTCTTTATCGCTGATGACGTTGGCATCACACTTGATCCCCACACTCACATCCCCTGAAAGAAGAAAGCTGGGTTACAGGCACTGAAATAATTCAAATACTTTTAACTGACCCGTACCTGCTGTCACCCAGCGCTCTTTGTAAATAGTGCTCCGTGAACCTCTGTACTACCACACGCAAACAACAATCAAACTCAGTCGCAGGGGAGGTCCCATGTGTAGCTGTTGGAGGTCATTCCCAACTGAAGCGAAAAAGATTTCCCCCAAAAGCACCATCATTCCCTAATTTCAGACAGGCTTTAGTTACAGACCTAATGATAGAACAGTGCATGTGTTTTTAATCACTGCACATGTATTTGTATATGCCATGTGTATGTCTAGGTTTCTGTATTTGTCTGGGTACCTTTACTGTCTGAGTTTGCTTTAACCCCTGTGAGAGAGACATGTGTCTCAGTGGGACTCTTCCAGCTAAAGTAAAAGACAAATACAATGAAATGAAAACTGTAAGGACCTGTCTGGACTGTCCAAAACGCATAAGCAACTTCAATAAACGATTAAAAACCAAAGATGAAACTGTGGATGAAATTCATTTTTCCAACACAACGGCTCAATATTTCTTATTCCTTTCACGTCACTCTCGGGGAGAAGCAGCAGGAGGGCAAGAGGCCAGGTTCACACAGAACCCACATCAGCATCAAAGAAGGTTTGATAAAATAGGCCCACGCCAAAGAGCCAAATAATTAACCAAAACCAAAAACAAGCACCACACGGCCGTGTTCAAACCACGTTCCTCCACCCTTTCCCATCAGTGGTGTTTCTCCGCCCATCCCACTCAATGATATTCCGGGATTCTTCCAATGCATGTACTTTTGCACCGTCACCCTGCAGCCGTTGGAAAAATGGGTCTGGCAGCAGTGGGAATGTTGGGAACGGGAATGTTGGGAGCGGGAATGTCGGGAGTTGGATTCACCTTCCCCAGCGTCTGTGCAGTCCACGGTGAAGTGTGTGGGCTCGTTGGCTTTGAGCCCCGTCCTCTCCACGCCCGGACCGTACACTTTCACCTTCTGTGGGTGACTCCCCTTCCCGACGTTCACCTGGAACGAGAGAGGCCCTCTGTCAACAGGAGACTGAAGGAGCAAACGAACTTCTCAGATTCGTTCCACACTTTCTGCACATTTAGAGTAAGACACAAATCTTAAAACCAATGCTTCGCCATCCATCGACTAGGTCTGCACGTGGATCATAGTGTCTATTCAGTTCCGTAAGTGTGAATGTGATATTTTAGTGAAATACCCATGGACACATACTCCCCTCCCCCCTCCCAATAAATAACTACTAAGGTGCCAAAAAAACTGCCAGAGACATTTATTGAGGAACAGTGATATTGTGCTCATTCCACGTTGACTCAAGCGATCTTGAGCGTTTCTGAGGACCAGGGGAAGTCTCGGGGACGTGGGGCCGGTTCGGTCTCGCTCCCGCGCAGGCCACGCCGTGTCGAGCGCTCCGGGCGTCCGAAAAAGAGGTCCCGCAAATCCCCGTCTCTCTAGACCGCGGATGATGTCACTCTCGTGAAATGAAGGCCTCGCTCTCTGCGGTTTTAGGCTCGTAGCAAAGTCTGTTTTTTCAGGCTGAAGCGAACAGCGATTCTGTCCCCGACACTGGGCCAAAAAAGAAAGAAAAACTTCTCCGAGATGAAAGCAAAGTCCTTCAGAACATTCACACACTTTATTTTAGCCAAGTGGGGGGGCGAAAGTTCTCTCTTGACGAATGTTTTCTTTTGTGACTTTTATTGAAATTTACTTTCTGGACCATTGAAATCAAACATGCCTGTTTCTGCTCCCTGAAAACTTATCCAAAACAATCTCATGGCTGCCATTTTACATTGGGGATTTTAATCAGAAATCTGTTTCCTGCTTATTAATTGAGAGGATTTCTTCATTGAAATGATAGCTAAAGCAGCATATTGCACATAATCATCTTCCAATCAAAGCTTATATAAATATGAGTAAGTTATTGAGTAAAAAAAAAAGTTCTTCATAAACTGTTGAAAACAAAGAACCATGTTCAGAAATGTACAATGACAAAAAATGCATTTTAAAGGTATGACAAATATTAGATTATTAAAAAAATAATTAAAAAGATTTAGCACAATCAAATATGAAATCAAATCTCTTCATTAACCTTTCTGGAAAACTACAATGTCCCAGTCACAGTGATATCTTTATACTTCTGCCTCTTACAATTGGCCTGTTCATTCAGTCATTCAGTTAAATTACTGCTGCAATATAAAAAAAAAAAAATACTTGAAATCCCTGAAAAGCTCCCAAAAATATTTCATGGTGAAAGTCAGAGAAATCCGGTGGCGTTTAAACGTGACCCCTCATCCCAGGGCTACTGCGCTAAAACGACGCGGCGCTCCATGGTAAAGGTCGTGATCACGATGAGAGGTCGCGCCCTGCGGATGACGCCCCCCGCTGTGACCTCTGACCCCCGGGCTGGGCTTACCCGGAAGGGGCTGCTGGGCACGCTGACTCCGCCCCAGGCCACGGCCACCGTGTGTTTGACGGGAGTGCTGGGCGTGTAGGAGCAGGCGAAGGTCCCATCCCCTTTACTCTTCACCTTCACGTCCACGGGAGAGCCCTCAGCCGTCTGCGGAGCACGGACACAGCGTGTGAACACCACACGCCACAACGCTGCCACAACGCTGCCACAACGCTGCCACAACACTGCCACAACACTGCCACAACACACGCGCCACACACACACTGCCACAACACTGCCACAACGCTGCCACAACGCACACGCCACACACACACTGCCACAACGCTGCCACCACGCTGCCACAACGCTGCCACAACGCTGCCACAACGCACACGCCACACACGCCACACACACACTGCCACAACGCTGCCACCACGCTGCCACAACGCTGCCACAACGCTGCCACAACGCTGCCACAACGCACACGCCACACACGCCACACACACACTGCCACAACGCTGCCACCACGCTGCCACAACGCTGCCACAACGCTGCCACAACGCTGCCACACACACACACACACGCCACGATTCTCCTGACCCACAATCCCCACGCAACCCTTCTTGGATATTCAAAAGTCAATTTCTGTGACAAACACCCCAAGGCAGCACAGCCAGCACAGACAGACTGCACGTGCGCAATGCAGCCATTGCTTCAAACCCAACACAACACACGATATGACTAACCAGCAGGGACATCAACAAAGTAGGAAAAAAAAGGGTTGCAACCCAAAATGGCTGACGTTTCATCCTTGGCTAAGGAGGACCAAAATTTGTGATCAGATATTATTTCTGCCACGACTGCTGCCCATAGTCTCTTTCTCCTCTCTCTCTCCATTTCTGCGTGACGTTCTCTCTCTTCCTCTGGCGAGAGGGCGGAGGACTCTCTCACCTGGGCGAAGACCCTCAAGGGCGCTTTCCCGGCGTCTTTGGCGTCCACGGTGAACTCCGCAGGCTTGTTGATAATGCAGCCCGTCTTCTCCAAGCCGGGCCCGTAGGCCTCCACCTGGGAAGCACAGATTGTACATTTAACGACTCTGTGTGTCACGCACGGGGCATTGTACATTTAACGACTCTGTGTGTCACGCACGGGGGCGGTGCTGTTTGCCGCGGTCGGGGAAACGGCCTCGCGACTCAAGTGCACAAGTCTGATTCCCAGGTGACGACTGCTGTCGTGCCCTTAAGGCAAATACTTTTGCCAAATTGATTTATGGTCAACAGCCACGGTAAGAACAGGGCGTTCTACATTACATAAACAGTTTGCTGTGTCGCAGAGTAAACCAGCGTGTTTTGTGTACGACAGTAAACACACTGCTCTCCCTGCTCTCGAGCAAAACACACCATATCTCCATATTCTACGGTAAGAACAGTGCGTTCTACATTACATAAACGATTCTCTGTGTTGCAGAGTAAACCAGAGTGATGTGTGTTCTGTAGTGTGTTCTGCAGAGAGCTCCAGAGTGCTGTGTGTTCTGCAGTGTGTGTTCTGCATTGAGCTCCAGCGTGCTGTGAGTTCTGCAGTGAGCTCCAGAGTGCAGTGAGTTCTGCAGTGTGTTCTGCAGTGTGTTCTGCAGTGAGTTCTGCAGTGTGTGTTCTGCAGTGTGTGTTCTGCAGTGAGCTCCAGAGTGCAGTGTGTTCTGCAGTGTGTTCTGCAGTGAGTTCTGCAGTGTGTTCTGCAGTGTGTGTTCTGCAGTGAGCTCCAGAGTGCAGTGTGTTCTGCAGTGTGTTCTGCAGTGAGTTCTGCAGTGTGTGTTCTGCAGTGTGTGTTCTGCAGTGAGCTCCAGAGTGCAGTGTGAGTTCTGCAGTGAGTGTTCTGCAGTGAGTGTTCTGCAGTGAGTGTTCTGCAGTGTGTTCTACAGTGTGAGTTCTGCAGTGTGTTCTGCAGTGAGCTCCAGGGGGCGGAAGGGGCAGCAGGACTGGCCTTGGCCGGACTGAAGGTGCTGTTCTCGGGGGCGATGCAGGCCATGAAGGGGCTGTGCTCGATGTCCTCTTCGTCACACATGACGTGCACGGCGTACTCTCCCGCCTCCGTGGGCCAGTACTTCACGTCGCACGAGCCGTCGTTCTGGTCCACGCACTCGATCTTGGCCTGGGACGGACCCTCGATGGCGAAGCCTGCAGCCGGGCCGAGGGGACAGGACTCTCTCAGCGTGCATCCCGGACTAAACCCAGTCACCTCCTCTCAGCGCGCATCCCAGACTAAACCCAGTCACCTCCTCTCAGCGCGCATCCCAGACTAAACCCAGTCACCGCGGGCATCGTTCACACACATAATCGCAGGGGGAAAAGTCCTCCCAGGCCCAGAATTGGTTGCTGATTTACAAGAATTCAAATTTGCACACACTTTGGCCCAAGAGGGCAGCCCTGATCAATACCCCTCCTTGTCTTAGGAATGTCAAACTCTAAGTCACGGGACGTCTCCCGGACGGGGGGTTTTTTGTGTTGTAATCGTGCGATCATCAGGCGGTTGGTGTTTATGGACTTTTGAGCCAATCAATGATCTGAATGCAAGCGCCAGAACGACACCTGAGACCACCACACACAGAACCTCCTTTCTGCTTTCTTTCATCAGGCTGTAGCCACCTCTGCCGTAAAACAAACGGGAGGACGGTGCTGATCATTTCAAAGACGCAAAAAACTCACCCAGCACCCCGACGTCCGTGCCCACGGACTCCACCACAAAGTCGGCCGACTTTCCCACCATGCCGCACTCCAGGCCCGGTCCAAAGGCCCGGATCTTCTGGGGCCCGGCCTCTGGGCCCACCTGGACCTCAAACGGACTGGCGGGGGGGGAAGGGGGGAAAGGCAGTTAGGGACGGGGACATCCAGCACGTTGCAGCACAATCCCTCAGTGTTATCCCTGTACTGCTGACGGTAACCTGCAGAGCCGAGTAAACTTAGTGTCTGGAGAAAAGGGGGAATAAAGCCCGCAGCTCTCTCTGAGGCATTTCAGCAGCAGTTCATGCCCAGACACTGGTGCTGCGAGACATTTGCTTTAGTATGTGGGCACGCCCCCCCCCTCCCCAAATGACCACTGCGGAGTTCAAGTACACCTCTCATCAGCACTGGCCACAACAGACCCAGCCCCCTGGCAACAGCACTCCGGTCCACACAGTCATGAATATTTATTTTAACCCACCCTGATGAAGTACGGGGAACATACCTTCACGCCTGATAAACATCCACAACGGTTAACTTCACACGATTTCCACAGCCATTTTAAATCCGTCCTCCGCTATGTGAAATAAAACAATATCGCAACTTCCTGCCGTGAAATGACCATTTCCCTCAACACTGAATCCAACCTCGCACGCCCCCCCCACCCCCCCCCACCCCCTTCTCAAAACAAAACCATACTAAAAATAGCCCCGTCGTTTCCAACCGTGCGCCCCAATTAATCGGTCTGCTTTAAACGGAGCGCATTCATCAGTCTGGGCCAGAGGCGCTCATGGGAGACGAATGCAGACGCTGCAGAGAAACGCCCCGCTCAGCGCAAACACGCCGAACACCCGTCTGCTCAGCTCCCAGGAGGGGGAGCCAATCAGGGCCCTTCCCCAGGCGAGAGACCAATGAGGTCATTCCCAGCTCTCTTCCTGCTGCTCGACCACAACCACACCTGCATGGGGAGAATGCAGGCACCCTGCCCGACCCAAATGCTGGCACCCGGCCCGACCCAAACGCTGGCACCCAGCACCCTGCCCGACCCAAACGCTGGCACCCTGCACCCTTGCCTGACCCAGCCTCCACCTCCGACACACAGACTGGTTCCAGCTCGCCCTGAGGCACGCACCGAACTCGCGTTTCCACACACACAAAAAAAGCATTTTGTAGCCAAAAATACAACGGCAGGTTATCACTACATTTCGAGTTTCAAACAAAACATACACACACACACACACACACACACACACACACACACACACACATACACACACACACACAGCTCCAGAGCGGAAACCAAACCAAAACATTTACGCGCAGCTGAGAAATTGTGCAGCTGAGAAATCGTTTCCCAGTCACAGAGACGAAGATTCAACCAGGCACTTTCAATATTTACCCAATGGCAGACTCCCTGAAGCCAAGAGAGGATTTATGGCAGAAATAATAGAATGTACTAGAATAGGAGCATTAACTACACTCGCAATGTAGAAATTTGCCTTTGGCTTCACAAGGGCATGAAGAACAGAAGCAGCATTCTTCAGACAGACGGTATAAAAACACCCGGAGCATTCCGCCGTGAGGGGGTTTGGAGGGCTCACCTTTTTGGGATATGCTGGCCGGCCCAGGTGATGGAGACGGTGTGCTTGCCCACGGTGTGGGGGTAATACTCGTACCCATAAACCCCGTCCAGGCTGTCCGTCTGCTTGACGGGTTCATCCAGGCCCTCTGTCAGAGAGGGGGGCAGCAGTGTCAGAATATGGGTCCTCCTCACAGGCCTGGACATTATTACTCATTAATCGCCCCCAGCCCAGCCCAGCCCAGCCCAGCCCAGCCCAGCCCAGCCCAGCCCATAAAATACCCCCAATACACAATACACTAAACTGTCTGTGGCTAGAGAACCTTAAGCCACAGACACTATAGACTCACCACTATAAATTCCTGCATTCTCTGCATCCCGTAACCCTTTCAGTCCCTAGAGTGCCATATGGCACTTTCAACCTTAAACCGTTTCATCAATCAAAATGGCCGCTATACTATTGTTTCGAGCCCCTACAGGATAATAATGGGGTAATGGAGAAGGTGCAACAGATCCGAAGAAGCTTCTAGACACGGGCAGAAAAAGGCCGGTCACTCACTGGGTCCCTTCACGGCCACCTTCAGGTCGCCGCTCCCGGCGTTGCGGGTGTCCACCTTGAAGTCGCCCACCTGCTTCACCCTCACCCCTCTGGGCTGCAGGCCGCGCCCGGTGGCCCGGCACGCACCCGCGTTGGAGGCTGAGAGACGGAAGCACAGCCACAGGTTAAAATGGGCCACAGCCACAGCCACAGCCACAACAATCGCAGACACCAAGCCTATACATGGGGTGGCGTTTAATGGAGTGATAACGGAACTACGAGCAGAAGCTGGTGTGAAGTCCCACAATGGATACATTGTACCCTGCTGCCTACCCCTGCCACAGAATGCGTTTGAATGCCATTTTGAAAGTTCATCAGTTGAATTCCCATTAATTTCCTGAACTGACTGAAAATAGAACACTTCCCAGGCTCACTCCTTCAGAAGAAGTGATCATTCACCTAGAGAAGGAATCTGGAAGGACAATGATCCAAAAAATTGTCTGTTTGCTTTGAATTCATGGCCTCAAACTCGGGGCCAAACTTTGTCCCAACAGGCCTACGAGGTCCCTGCAGCACGCTCACACACTCACACACTCACACACTCACACACTCACACACTCACACACTCACACACTCACACACTCACACACTCACACACTCACACACTCACACCACGGAAGCAGGTTAAATGAACCCTAAATACGGTAGAGACCAAAGGAAGACATCGACAGCATGAATAACGTTTCCCTTCATTGCAAGAACATGTCGCCGTGTTTCAGGGCAGACATGTTTTGATGAATTGGAGAAACTCGATATCGCCGAACAGTGCCAAATCTGCTAGCGCAGAGAGAGAGGGAGAGAGAGAGAGAGAGAGAGCTGCAGAGACTTGAAGGTGACGGAGTCTGGCAGCGACTCCTCGTACAAAATCTCCACCAACATTGTGTCAGCCAAGCGACCTGAGCTTCTGTTCTCCCCTGCACCGCTCAGAGTGAATGAACGAGGTTATTAAACTCGGGCTTCTCAAATTCAGGTCCGGTCTCCAGAAAGGACCTTCTGGCAGACAGCTGTTGCCTCGGCGCTGGAAGAATACTGGCGAAGGTCCTCCTTCAGTCTCTGCCTTTCGGAGGGAAATCCCACCGTCTGCACAACAGACACAGTGAATGACACACCCAACTGCCTTCACCGACAAGAATCCAGTCAGAAGCGAAACTACCATCCGACTACTTTATACACACACACACACGCACACACACAATAGAGCTAAACATGAACCCTAATTGTGATGTGACATTAAATGTGCTTCACATTACTCTTAAAGACTTCGTTGCGGACTATCAATGAAGACACAGGCGCGAGAATCAAATCCTGGAGGTCCTGCAGCGTTTTGCTTTTTTTTGCCTCTTTTCAGAACCAGTGATTCAATCATCCACAGGCTGAGGAAACCACACACCTTTGCTGCCAAGGTCTTAACAGGGTCCCGATCGAGAGGAAACCACAAACACTTGCACTGCGGGCCTCTAGAACTTGAGTTCATCATCGCTAAACTAAGAGACCTGTGCCATCCTCATTCATGGCACCAGAGAGAGAATTAATGGCCGTTCAGTCAGACTCGGGCTCCAGTGACTCCAGTCATGCAACATTCACACCTGATAAACAAGCCTGAGACCAGGCACCCTGTGCCCAGAGCCAGGGGAGGGGCTGCCAAATACGCAACGGAAACCATAGACACCCAGTCAACAGTAGCTTGCGAAAACCCCACAGCTTCGGAAATTCACAGAGGGAGGGAGACTGTTTGAAATAGCAAGTCTGCAAACAACATAGCTATCGTTTCCGTCACCAGCGTGGGATTACGATTTCCTCTTTCCTCACTGATAAAAACGCAGGAATAACAAAGAAAACTGACCGGACAATCGAGACTAAAACGGAAATGATGGCGTTCATGATAAATATCTTGCTTGGCTTGACAGTGCAGATTCTGGGGTTCTGGGAGAGGGGTCGGAGTCTGAGAATGATGTGTGATGATCGGAAATGTGAAACACCAGCTTGACTACCAGACTGTATTGTTCTAGGAGCAAAAATGCACACAGAATAAGAAGACCTTCTGTTCTTTTGTGTACAGTCAGCAGTAACAAATAACCACAGGGGGGAAACTGCAGGAAGACCCCAAATATATGACAAAACAGCAGGAGGTTTAGCAACAGTAATACATTTCAGCCGCTTTTAAACTGATGTACCGGGCCTCAAGGTCACCTTGCATATAGTATGTTTAAATTAATATTTTGGTAATTTAGCAGACGATTTTAATCCAAAGTGCACAGGTTCTTCAACAAGTTAAAAACATCAAATCCATAAATAGCAAAACATGAGTGGTCTTGCTGGGGAGTAGGGAGCAGAACGGAGTGGTCTTGCGGGGGAGTAGGGAGCAGACCGGAGTGGTCTTGCGGGGGTGTAGGGAGCAGACCGGAGTGGTCTTGCGGGGGGGTAGGGAGCAGACCGGAGTGGTCTTGCGGGGGGGTAGGGAGCAGACCGGAGTGGTCTTGCGGGGGGGTAGGGAGCAGAACAGAGTGGTCTTGCGGGGGGGTAGGGAGCAGACCGGAGTGGTCTTGCGGGGGGGTAGGGAGCAGAACGGAGTGGTCTTGCGGGGGGGTAGGGAGCAGAACAGAGTGGTCTTGCGGGGGGGTAGAGAGCAGAACGGAGTGGTCTTGCGGGGGGGTAGAGAGCAGACCGGAGTGGTCTTGCGGGGGGGTAGAGAGCAGAATGGAGTGGTCTTGCGGGGGGGTAGAGAGCAGAATGGAGTGGTCTTGTGGGGGTGTAGGGAGCAGATCGGAGTGGTCTTGCGGGGGGGTAGGGAGCAGAACAGAGTGGTCTTGCGGGGGGGTAGAGAGCAGACCGGAGTGGTCTTGCGGGGGTGTAGGGAGCAGACCGGAGTGGTCTTGTGGGGGGGTAGGGAGCCAGGCACACACCTGGGGCGACACTGACGGCGAAGGGGCTTTTTGGGATGGCGACGCCCCCGAAGGTGACCGCGACGGTGTGGGGCCCGGCCTGCACGGGCTTGTAGGTGCAGCGGAACACGCTGTCGCCCTTGTCCTCCATCATCACCTCCACCGTGTCCTTACAGCCCTGGGGGTCCTTAATCACGGCCGTCACATCCCCCACGCCCGCACCTGGGAGAGACCGAGCTGCTGTCACTCAAACATCTCAAATTTGAAGAGAGCATTATTACATGTATTTGGGTTTTTTTTTTTGAGTGAGTGGGGAAACGAAATCCCCAGTACAAAAAAGTGATATCAAACAATGTGTGTGTGTGTGTGTGTGTGTGTGCGTGCGCTGTGCTCTAACGGTGATGATGCTCGTGTGTGTGTGTGTGTGTGTGTGTGTGTGTGTGTGTGTGTGTGTGTGTGTGTGTGTGTGTGTGTGTGCGCGCGTGTGTGTGCGCGTGTGTGGTGTGTGTGTGTGTGTGTGCGTGTGTGTGTGTGTGTGCGCGTGTGCGAGTGTGTGTGCGTGTGTGCGTGTGTGTAAGTACACAAACCTGCGGTGTAAATGTCGAAGTAGGTGGGTCTGTTGGCGATGTTGCCCAGAGGCTCCAGGCCGGGGCCCTTGGCGGTGACCTTGGTGGCGTCTCCTTGCGCTTTGTCCACGTTCACCTCAAACGGACTCTTTGGGATCGGCTGTCCCGCAAACAGCACACTCACCTGTGAGCAGGACACAGTGCACACACAAGAGCATCATCACCGTTAGAGCACAGCACACACACACACACACACACACACACACACACACACACACACACACAAGAGCATCATCACCACCACCACCAACAACACACAGTGCGCACACAAGAGTACACATGAAGCTAAACTGCTTCAGTAAAACACTCCCAGGCTAAATTAAGGTTCGTGATAGGCAGACTAATTGAAGCAGGCATCTGACGTAGTGAGACACCTCTGACCTTTGAGCTCTGAACTTTAGACCATGAGGTAATATCGATACTCTACCTTGTGCGGGCCCATGACTTTGGGTACATAGGTCACACCGTACGTCTTCTTGCCCTCGTTTGGAACAGCTTTAACCTGAAAGGCACAAAAGAAACATAAATAGCCTGAAACCTATTTCCATACACTCACACAGTAACAATGCCTCGGGCGGTTTAAGCAAATTAGCTGTATGTTTCATGCATCTCCCTTTCATAAAGGATAACAATAACCGCATAACAAGCCTGTGACATGGGCGGCCTTGTAGGGGGACCGTCACTCAACACGCATTTCAGCCAGGAAAGTCGATGACACATTTAACCTTCGGGTCTAAACCAGTGGCAGGCTGCAGTCTGTTCATTTTCCGCTCGGGGTTCAGTTCCATTTCAGTTCAGTCTGAAATAAATCAACTGAAATTCCAGTTCTTGCGATGACGCTCATGTTTCTAATAAAGGTGACTGAATTACAATTATCTTCCGGAAATGCCGAGACTAAAATGGAAGCACCGCCAACGTGAGACGCCTGAAACACTCGACGGGAGGGCGAGACTTCGGGGACGAAATGGACCCACCTCCTCCGTGGTGCCCGCGGGGTCCTCCACGTACACGGTCACCTGCCCCTGGCCGGCGCTGAAGGTGTCCACGGTGAAGATCGCCGGCCGCAGCACCCGGTTGCCCGCCGGCTCGATACCTGAGGACGGAGCGCGGGACAGGGAGCGTCAGAAACAGAAGCGCGTTTGGATACGGGCACGGGACGCGTCCATGCCACCGCACGGCATGATGGGACAGCGACTCAGGATGCAAAGCAGCGTTCCCTCTACGGGAAAACACCAGAGGACAGTATCAGATATGCTGGACCAAAGAAGGGCAAGCGTTGATGGGATGTGAATGGAGGATGGGAGATGACTCAAACCGGCCTACTCTATAAGACAGAAAACAACATGCACACAGTCAGTCTTGCACACACAGTCAGTCTTGCACACACAGTCAGTCTTGCACACACAGTCAGTCTTGCACACACAGTCAGTCTTGCACACACAGTCAGTCTTGCACAAACAGTCAGTCTTGCACACAGTCAGTCTTGCACACACAGTCAGTCTTGCACACACAGTCAGTCTTGCACACAGTCAGTCTTGCACATCTCCAATGAAACAATACAGATCAGAGGGGATCCGCTGGGACTCCATCGTCCTTGTTGAACAGGCACTTCCTCACGTTGTGTTATATTGTGTTCCCATTCATAGAATGTGTCGTTATGTCCGTTGGCCGTGAATCTTTTTTAAAAGATGGGAATTTCATTTTTGAAAACAATCTTTTTTGAGACTCACTGGTATAGATGCTGCTAAACTGCCACAGATTCAGTCATACAGAGTTTACAGTAATTATACTACTGTAATTACCATGTTCCAATGTTTAGGTTTTCGAACAGAAGCTGAATAGTACCCAGTTCTCAGTTACAGATTAAAGCTTACACTGCAAGTTGAAAGTATTAGCCTGTTTTAAGTTACAATTTACTTTCTCATGTGAAATTCTCACCCCATTGGCAAATCTTCAACTCAGTCAAACTGTCTCAACTCATTGGCAATTTGTTGTTTTATTTAGCAAATGAGCATGAGAAATGAGATTTTAAGTCTAAACATAAGATTAAAACTTGTTTTGTTTTCGCAGTGTAGTGATTTCTCCAACATGACAACCTGACCGCATTGTTTTTAATCTCGTAATGCGAATATGTACGCTTTTGTATTGGTGCGTGCCGGCCAGGACCCCCTAAATAAACGATGACAAGCTCAATGGCGTTCTGGCCTGGATTAATCAAGGAAATAAAATAAAAACAAGTCAATCTCTCCTCACTTCACAGATTACACTGGAACCCGCCCTGGTCACAGCCATTCATGCAACAGGCCGTCTCCCCCCAGACATTTCCATCCTCAAGTTAAAATGTTAAGATTTTCAATTAAAATCCCACATTCGTCAGCGCTGGAAATCCTTCGGTCACCTCTATTCGCTTCTTATATTCCACCAGAGTGTGCAAAATGGCTCTCCAGACTGACTAGTGCCTTTGTTTAGCGGGAGATTAGCATTAATCAGGCACCAATCAGATGCTGCGGGGACAGGGTGATTATATTGGCGAGAGTCGGCTCTGGTTGTAATTTCCTGCCCACTTTCGCGTGTCATTGAAGATTGATTCACTTATCAAAATAATGAGCTTGTGCAGCAGTCTGGACTACTGTCAGGACGATTGGTGGCCAGTTGAGTCATGTCTCTGAGCAAAGTATTCCCTGCCAAAACAAGGCCACAGTATTTGCACAGCAAATTCAGAGAAAGTCTCTATATACAGGATGTAAATACTGTACCCACACACACACACGTGAATGCACATGTAGGCACATAAAGGAACAGATCTGAGCATATATGTGCATTCACACGGATACGATAAGCACACACACAGGCCCACACATGGCTTATACATAGGATGCCATTCTGACGCATGTCCTCTTGAAGGAGGACTACGCAATGTGTAAAAATGAACAAAAAAAAGCGCTATCAAAGACCAATGTTTCAATAGCATCTCATGGTCTCACTAATTCTTCCACCATAATCCATAATGAATTCAAGAATTAACCCAATTTTTAAATCTGTACACTCGTTGGAGGGAGAACATAAATAAAAGGTCACTGGATAAACAAAAGCTACACGGCTTTTGAAACTGTAGAATACACTCATTGGTCATGGTACTCCACTTGTTTGGAAATAGTACCCCGATGTTTTCATCTCTTTTTAAGGGAAAGACAGGTGGTGAGGTAACCCCAGTGTCACTTGAAGAATCACGCAAGTTGTTTCACTGAGAGGCCAAATCTGGAGGTCTTTTTACCATAATTGCAATTGGATGGCGTTTCCCATTGCAGTGTAGTTTATCGAACATTCTCTAAATCCAGTCCTGGAGGGCAACACTGG
>NC_083773.1:2053241-2065741 GCF_963514075.1 Conger conger | reverse complement strand
GGACACCTGGCAATTGTCACATTCAACCACCATGTCACTCCTTTAAAAAAGCCACCCATCTGTTAACAGTGCAGGAGGGGTCAGCATGACCTTCTGCGGTCTGGGCCTATTCCACGCACGCCTGTTGCTGTGCAACCACACGGCACGGCACTGTATAATGTAACGCACTCAACAACCAGCCTCAGACGTGAAATTCCCTTAAAACCGGAGGGAAGAACACACAACATGCAGGAACACTTTAGGATGATTGCTGCTTACGGAGCTTACTGACAATTCTAAAAAACCCGAACAAGTTCAGCGCAGAGCCTGGTTGTTCTTTACGTGCAGCGTCAGATGGACACTCCAGCCCAGCTACAATATGCACATCTTTGTAAGAAGAAACACTTTTGTTGCCATTTCAATCTGGTGAAATATAATGCAGTGTAAGCCACCTTTACAGAGCTACACTTCAAAGCACCAGGAGCATTCTAGAACACACCTGCATCCCCAGGAGCATTCTAGAACACACCTGCATCCCCAGGAGCATTCTAGAACACACCTGCATCCCCAGGAGTATTCTAGAACACACCTGCATCCCCAGGAGCATTCTAGAACACACCTGCATCCCCAGGAGTATTCTAGAACACACCTGCATCCCCAGGAGCATTCTAGAACACACCTGCATCCCCAGGAGCATTCTAGAACAGTGTGCGCAGCATTCCTGGGGGGGGGGGGGGGGTGCAGCCTATAGCCTAGTGGCCAAGGTACATGACTGGGACCTGAATGGTTGGTGGTTCAAGCCCCAGAGTAGCCACAATAAGACAATAAGAATTTTGAGGGGCCATATTTGCTCAATACGGCCTCCCCGCGTGGAGGGAGTCAGATCGGTCGTGAGTCAGCCCCGATTCGCTCACATGCAGGCTGCGGGGCCCCACCCACACCCCCACCCCCAGCCCCAGCCACACCCCCAGCCCCACACCCAGCCCCACACCCACACCCCTAGCCACAGCCACACCCCCAGCCCCACACCCACACCCCTAGCCACAGCCACACCCCCAGCCCACCACCGCTCATCCTGTTAACGAGCTGCAGGGTGTGAACACCCCTCCCTCCCTCCCTCCCTCCCTCTGTGTGCCACTATCAGCGATCTCCGGCAAACATCCTGAAGCCCGGCGCGAAACAATGAGCCGCAGAGCTGACCTCTGGCCCGGGAGAGCGTGCACCGCGCGGGACCGGCAGGGGAGGAAACGGCCCAAACATCACCAGAGAGGAAAAACAAGGGCCCTGACGGCACGGGGTAAAAATAACCCTCATCAGTCTGTACCAGTCACGGAGTACAGCATCAGAGCACATGTTTTACGTAATAAATACAAATTCATAACTTGAGAAACGTCCCTAATGATCCGTGAGATATTCTTCCCAGTTAAATAATTAATTGAATTTCTATTTCCTCGATAAGTGTGACTTAAAGAAACGGACCCGACCCCCCCAAACTCGATTGGGGGGGGAAGACGTTTGAGAGCAGAGCGACTCTGTGGAGCGGAGGGGAAACCGCTCAGCGGCGCTGGAGGGGGGGGGGGGGCGAGACGGCGTCCCGGCAGCAGTCCAAATGGGAGCTGGCAGACAGGGGCACGCCGAGTGAGCAGGGCCCCCCCACGTGTGATTCACCCCCCCCACCCCCCCACCCCCCTGTGCTCTCTCAGGCGTGACTGCCAGAGCCGGGAGCTCAACGCTACAGTCCTGTTTCAGTCTGTGTCTCCAGGACGCCCCGCGAGGACCCCGTTTAAGAGCAGGGATGATAAAACAGGGGATGGGACACCGGCTCCATCAATCACACCGCACGTCTGTAACAAGAGACAGGCCAAAGCTTATGCTAACTGTAGGCAGTTGAAATTGTACTTCCCTCTAGGGTCTTTCAGCGCACTTATCCCCCGGTTATGGGTATGCACTTTGTTGTACGTCGCTCTGGATAAGAGCGTCTGCCAAATGCCAACAATGTAATGTAATGTAGGATACTTTTTGGCTGCGCTTCCTGGATATCTCAGGAGTTCTTTAACTGGTTTCCATGTGAAAAGAGGAGGATATCAATGCCTCACCCCTTTTATCTTGGGGTCAACGGAAATATTGGGGAGGGCCATAGCATTTGTCCTTCATTTTAGGTGCTTAAGTTAAGTCACTGATTGGCTAAAATAATCGATACTTCCAAAATGTCCAAATGGTTTAAAAACTAAAAGGAAAAGCACAAATACCTGTGGATACTACCAGCGCCCAAGGACACCGTTTTGTAAAAGCCCTATTTCCCCCCCACACAGTGTCAGAGTATGTCACAGGACCACTGCCAGAAGCACACACCATGGTAAACGTTCTGCTATTCCTGCTGTGACAGTGTACCCATGAACAGATTTAACCCCACTCCGCTGCGACTTTGTTTGCATTCCACGTTGGACTCCGCCGAAGTGTCAGACGTTAGGCCACGACGACGGGGATTGTCGCATCGCATTTTCTGTATCGGAATCAAGTCGACTGCGCGGGCTTTTGTGGGGAGGTTCACGGATTGTTCCGGAAAGCTGTTGAAAAGATTCCAAGAACACGACAAGGAGGCCGGCGGGGCAATTATAAAGAAAGGGGGAAAAACCCCGACGGGAAGCGATGCGGAAGGCACAAATGACTAGAGCAACGGTTTTCACATTTCACATTTGATGTGGAAGGTCCGTTAGCCTTGAGAAGGCCGGAGTAAAACACACAGAGTACAGTACTTACCTATGAAAAAATACTTTTGACACACAACAGCAGCCTGGAACAATTTACAAGTATTTTAAAACATACAATTCACAGAGTAATTTGGGCTTACACAACCTCAATTCAAGAGTGTTACCAAAAACCACACTCCTCCCCATTCTGAAGTGAACTGCCGCCTCCGTTTCTCAGGCCTGGAGAGAACAGGCGGGCAGATTTGGAAAAATGCACTGCCGTTTAAAAACGACAAGAAAAACCGAAGAGAACCTGCAACTGAAATCAGTGAAGGTCGCGAGCACATTCGTGCCTGACCGAAATCTGCCTGTGGAATGCGACCCTTGGCTGGGGCGCTTCCTCTGGCATTTATAATCTGCATAACCACCCTTAAACCAAACATCTGACTCTAAATTAACCACCGGCTAAGACTGCTTTTCCTCTTCCTTTGTGCAGGTTTTGAAAAGGACACTGCCGCACACATTGAGGGCGACTGGGCCGGCTGTTATTGTCAGTGCGGTTTGTGTGGCAAAGCTAGTGTCTGCGGGCATGTACACTGCCTGTGTGGGCTAGCACGCCCCCCGCCCCCCTGCCCCCCTGCCCGCCCCCCCACCCCAACCCCAACCATTCCAAGGCTTTGGCACACACACACACACACACACACACACACATATATCAGGACTCCAAAAACCTTTGTGAAGAATGAGGTTATCACCATGACAACCCCATTGTTCTACAAGGTCAGCTGAGGAAAGGGAGAGAGGGGGAGAGGGGGAGAGAGGGAGAGGGAGAGGGAGAGGGAGTGAGAGGGGGAGAGAGAGAGAGAGAGGGAGTGAGAGGGGGGGAGAGGAGAGGGAGTGGGAGAGGGAGAGGGAGAGGGAGAGGGAGTGAGAGGGGGAGAGAGAGAGAGAGAGGGAGTGAGAGGGGGGAGAGGGAGAGGGAGAGGGAGAGGGAGTGGGAGAGGGAGAGGGAGTGAGAGGGGGAGAGAGAGAGAGAGAGAGGGAGTGAGAGAGGGGGAGAGGGAGAGATGGTGGGAAGGAAAGAGAGTGTGATAGAAGTAGACAGGGGGATAATCCGACTCTTCCTCCTCACGCCTCCCCTGACCGCTGCTCCTCTGAGCTGCCAGCACAACTGTTGAGCGTTCGGGTCTCACGGCACGGCGAGGGCACGCCCAGCGCATGGAGGAGGGGCTGGGGGGAGCCTCCTCCAGGGCCAGGAGCAGAGCCAGAAGGGAATCCCTCTCCCTGCTCCCGAAACCTCCCCCAGCACCTCCCCCTGCTCCTGCACCTCCCCCTTTGAAAGAGTCCACAGCGAGACGGCCCACAGCCCGTGGGATAGGAGTACCCGTTGGGCGGTAAGGAGAAGCACTCCACACTCCACACTCCACACTCCACACTCCACACTCCACACTCCACACTCCACACTCCACACTCCACACTCCACACTCCACACTCCACACTCCACACTCCACACTCCACACTCCACACCCAAATTTTGTCATCTGATCAAATGGGGGGGGTAAAAAAATGGCATGAAAAATGAGTCAATAAAAAAATAACTGCCTACATGAAAGCAAATGTTCTTATTATTATGCAAATTTCTCTGAGGCAAATTCCTGGCAATTGGTTGGAGGCCAACTAAGTCACTGAACTGGGACAATAACACCTGAGCACTGCAGACAAAGCAGATGCCAAGCAGAGGGAGGGCAGGCACAGGTGACGTCAGGTGATACACAGGCCTCAGATATCATCCCTGTGCCTGGGCATCATAGCCCCAATCACGGGAGGACAGGACACTTTTACGGTTGCCAAGACATGGTTTTAAAATGTTACTCATTAGGAAACTGGCACCGGTCACACGAGGACTGAAGAAAAGGGATGTTGCGGCGGGAGGAAGCCCCACGAGACGCGGGCTGGTGCCATCAGGACACCAGCTGGCACGAAGCGGGTAAGAAAATTAAAGAGAAGTCCAAAATAAGCTCAAGTTTCTTCTTCTTCCACTGTGCTGACTCATATCTGCTTCAGACTCCCCCCTCCCCCACGGCGGCCGAGGCCCTGGGGTCCCACCACTTCAGCCCCCAGACCATCCTTTACAACATCGCTTACGTTTTAGATTCAAGCTTCACGCGGCTACAAGACGAAGGAACGGTATCACAACAGCATAAGGGCAGTTCCACAGTGATGTCAACCTGAGCATGAAAAAATGGACTTACTTACTTCCCAATAAGAATTATGGCCCAAACAGTCGTGTGACCAGGAAAATGCTTAAGAATTGATTTATTCGTCCATTTCCGTTGAAATCAAGACTATTTGGCGGCCCTCCTGAAAAAAACCATTTGAGATGGTTCTCCGAGTGTCAAAACCGACATTAAGAGCCATTTTCAGATGACAACAAACGTGTTATGATAACATTTGATGGGGCAGTAGATCGTCTAACAATGTGCATTTCAGACATGTCACATCAATCACCGAAGTTATTCGGCACATTTGTTCTGGCTTAACAGAAAAGAGGAGTCATGTAAGAGGAGTAATTTATTTTAAAAAAGACAGATTTTGTCACATCCATAACCCTGGAATTGCCCATAAAAGCTGAACAAGGGAACAGAGTCTTCTCTCCCGTCTGCACTGAAGAGGTGGGGACCCCAAAATAACCTCCACAGCGCCTCACGTCCTCAGCATTCAGCCAGGGGAACAATGGGCACGGAACGCAAACGGAAATGAAAGTGAGAAAACCAGACGATGCGGAGTCTCAGATAAAGCCCATCTGTGAGCATACCAGACATCCCACTCATCCTCTCAATGTACAACTGTCCTGATAAATTAGTCCCATTGTTTTGTCCTGATCTTCCTCCTTAAAATTCCTCCCCCAGCGCCCGCGCCCCCCCCCCCCCCCTCAGCTTTGGCTGCAGTCTGGGGAACACAAAGGTCTTTAAAAAACGGGCCGTTCCCATCCCAGGGCCACAATGTTGCCTGGAGAGGGGAGGTCAGAGATAGGGAAGTGCTCCTCTGGAGGATCACGGGTCCAGGTCCCCAGTGAACCACGAGCGAATCCCACAGACACCAGGGCGAGGGAGGGGGAGGGTGGCACGCACCGCCTTCACAAACACACTCTCACGCACACACACACAAAGCGAGGACGACTCGGGGCAAGCCGGCGGCGCAGAAGCGCACCCACGTCTCGGAAAAGGGGTGGCTGCAAGAACGGAACCGAAAGTGACTGAAAGCGAAGGTTACACGAGGAACTGTGGAGAATGGTCCACGCGATGGAGCTCAGCCAACATCACCACACCCCACCGCTCGACACTGGGCGCGGGCCCAAAAACACAGGCCCCTACATCTGGAAACGCCTTCAGAGCGCCGAAGAATAACCACCGAATGCTACCGGGCATGTTGAGGACTGCTGCCTCCCGGGTGAAGAGACACAGACCCCGTTCAAGCGACGGCTATGACGAAAGGGGTCACATGCAGGCGGGGTGAACGGGCGCGGCGGAACGATTCGCCGCGGAGAAAGCGAGACTGGCGTACGCGTACGACGCAGCGCTGAAACAGCCCGGTCCCCACAGGGGCCTCTCTCCGCTCATCAGTGATCTGACACAGCAGCCACGCCCTACAACTTCGCTGACAAACGCCTTCGCACAAACACTGGTCCCCAGTGCTCTCCGGCAGAGAGAGGCCAGACGTTTGATTAACGCTTCCTGTTAGACCGAATGAAACGCTACCTTCAGGCTCCCGTTTCAGATTCCGACCTGCTCGTTGACGGAAGGGGAATTTCCTGGCCCGGCCTTGTTTATGGGTTTACGTTGCTGTGGAAACCACACAAACTGCAGATACCGCAGCGATACTAGAAACCAGAAGGACAGCCAGACCTGTTCCAAGACAACGACTCTCTTATCTGGGAAGGTGCTCGCCCACTGCATTCCTGAAGCCCATTTTCCAAGGCCGGCAGAGAATGACTGATGACAGAGGGGCGTGTGAAGAAGAAGGCAAAGCTGGACACACGTTTGAACAGTTGGACAAACAGCCACGCGTTCAATAGTTTATTGGTTTCGGGCAGAGATAAAAGGGTCCATAACGGAGCTGCACTACTGGCATGTTGGACTGCAGAAATAAACGCAGGCTTTTCAAAATGGCATCAGAGTAAACCACTGACTGCCTACAGACAGAACATAAAACAGTCGTTTAACAAATAACACATACAATTCCCAGGCCTTTCCATTCACAAGCAGGCCCTAGTATGAGGGACATCAACTTGGACTGCTGCTGAGGGACATCAGATCTGTCTTTAGTATTTGAACAAGTATAAGCATATATGAACGAGTGTGAGTGAGAGAGTGAGTGTGTGTGTGAGAGAGTGTGAGAGTGAGAGTGAGAGTGAGAGTGAGAGTGAGAGTGAGAGTGTGAGAGTGAGTGAGTGTGAGAGTGTGTGTGTGAGAGAGTGTGAGTGGGAGAGTGGGAGTGTGGGAGTGTGGGAGTGTGGGAGAGTGAGTGAGTGTGTGTGTGTGTGTGTGAGAGAGTGTGAGAGTGAGAGTGTGTGAGAGTGAGTGTGTGTGTGAGTGAGCGTGTGTGTGAGTGAGCGTGTGTGTGAGTGAGCGTGTGTGTGAGTGAGCGTGTGTGTGAGTATGCGTGTGTGTGAGTATGCGTGTGTGTGAGTGCGTGCTCGTGTGAGTGCATGTGTATTGTGTGAGTGTGTGTGCGCGCGTGCAGGCGTGTGTGTGTATGTGAGAGAGAGTGTGAGAGTGTGAGTGTGAGAGTGTGAGTGTGTGTGTGAGAGAGTGAGTGTGACTCAGAGCTGCAGCTTCCGGGCATAACCACCAGATTCTTTCAGGTAAAGGTAAGCAGGACACCTGCAGAGAAGATATGTTTTTTCATCTTTTCTTGTTTTTATAAAACACCTGTTTCAGACGATGACACAATGCCCTTTTATGGCCTGTCACCTCCAGTCAGCCTGTAATGTTCTGTTTGTCTTCCAGTAGACACGGTCGTAAAGAACAGACAGGGTAGGGGGGAGGGGAACCTCCAGTGACAGAAACTGAACTCACGCCGGCGCTGTGAGTTTCTGCGTGATTACAGAGGAGCCAAAGAGCCTCATTTACGAGCACAGACTGTCAGAAGATACGCTCCCAACCCCCGGTTACATCACTCAAGGCCATAAACCGCAATGCTGCTAAACCTGACGAGGCTCAACGCTCCGGGATAATGAGGGAGGACGTGTAGAGACCTGCGTGTTGTATTGATGAAGTCAGAGACGGCAGGCTGGGGGCGGGGTGCTAGACGAGTGAGAACGCTGGTTTGGGGATTACTGGTTATAGTTCCACACATGCATCAAGGTAGCCAGCTACAGCTGACAGTGAGGACCTGAGACCCTGCAGGAACACAGCTAGAAGTCAGACCTAACCAGGTCCAGGTGGAGTACAGCACACAGAACCGCACACAGCACACAGAACTGCACACAGAGACAGAACTGCACACAGAACTGCACACAGAGACAGAACTGCACACAGAACCGCACACAGAGACAGAACTGCACACAGAACTGCACACAGAGACAGAACTGCACACAGAGACAGAACTGCACACAGAGAGAGAACTGCACACAGAACTGCACACAGAGAGAGAACTGCACACAGAACTGCACACAGAGACAGAACTGCACACAGAACTGCACACAGAGACAGAACTGCACACAGAACTGCACACAGAGAGAGAACTGCACACAGCACGCAGAGACAGGAAGACTCAGGTGGCGTAATTCATATGCAGCCCCACCCTCTCCAGGGGCAGGTCTGGGAGACACAGCCTTTCAGAAGAAGCACCTGTACGTCTGGCACCATGTCAAGTGATCAAATGAATGAGGGCAGTCAGACACCCTCCCCCCTCCCCCCTCCCTCCCCTGCACCTGATCTCAGATCTCGGTCAAATACTTACTGGAACAAAATAAAGGATAATAATAAAAAGGGCTGAGTTACAGGCCTGGACTGGCCTTCAGGAACAGTGCCGTGATCGTGCGCAACGTGTCCCAGGAGAGCAGGCCTGGGCTCTGCTCCACACGGACGGCTTCCAGGAGGGGGGATACTCCCACACGACCATTCCAGAAACCTCACTCACCCCGCTGGCGTGAAGCGGGAACCGGGGACAGGAGGTGAGACACACACACAGCACGGTGAGACACACACACACACAGAGCACGGGGAGACACACACACACACACACACACACAGAGCACGGTGAGACACACACACAGCACGGAGAGACACACACACAGCACGGTGAGACACACACACACAGCACGGAGAGACACACACACACAGCACGGAGAGACACACACACACAGCACGGAGAGACACACACACACAGCACGGAGAGACACACACACAGCACGGTGAGACACACACACAGCACGGTGAGACACACACACAGCACGGTGAGACACACACACAGCACGGTGAGACACACAGAGTGCGGTGAGACATTGGCTCAGGCGGTAAGAGCGGTCGTCTCATTGGCTCAGGTGGTAGAGCGGTCGTCTCATTGGCTCAGGCAGTAAGATCAGTCGTCTCATTGGCTCAGGCGGTAAGAGCGGTCGTCTCATTGGCTCAGGCGGTAAGAGCGGTCGTCTTATTGGTTCAGGAGGTAAGAGCGGTCGTCTGGCAGTCGGAGGGTTGCCAGTTCAGTTCGGCCCTGGGTGTGTGGAAGTGTCCCTGAGCAAAACGCCTAACCCCTAATCGCTCCTGACGAGCTGGTTGGTGCCTTGCATGGCAGCCAATCGCCGTTGGTGTGCGAGTGTGTGTATGAATGGGTGAATGAGGAGCATCAACACCGGGGATTGAACCACCGACCTTGCAGGTCCCAGTCATGTACCTTAACCACTACGCTACAGGCCTTAACCACTACGCTACAGGCCGCCCCGCAGTACAAAGGCTTGTGCTGATCACACAATGGTGCAGTAAGCAAGCAGCACAAATTGGAAGGGTCCCAATAATACACCAATTACACTAAGACCTGGCCAAGTATTCAGTCCTCTGCACCTTTGGAGAGAGCCTCACTTCTGGATGGTTCATGTAAAATGGTGGCTTTGTCCCACGTACAGTACAGTATGCGTGGTAGTCTATCTGTACATGTGGAATTTGACACCTCCTCCATTGTGAATTGTGTGCATGTAAAAGTCTCCCGTGACACCGTATTAAACCCTGCGGCAAACAGCCAAACCCGATTACCCACATTTATTTTAATTAAAAATAAAGAAATCCAGAATGCAGAAATGTAGCCTCATCGGGATTATTACCACACTCCACACACTCAATCATTTCTCCAGTTAATTGGTCATACGGTCGGAAACGTGTTGTATGCCCAGTATAAGCACAAACACAATTTTCACTTTGTTCCAGAAACGCCCTGGGCAGCTCTGAACTGGTCGCACTGGTGCCTCGTCAACAGGATGCAACTGAAGGGCTCGCTAACTGAGATAAGGGGAGGGGGGGGGGGTCATTTTAGGGCAGCAATTAGAGTATTAAGAGTACGGTCGTGTGAATAAGTAGCAGCGTATCGGATACCAGCTGCCAAAATATTTGAAAGCAAGGAGCCAAAAGATCATCTCCCATAAGTAACCTTGGACTTCACTCAAAACCTATTTACGTGGTGGTTTATGAACATGACTAAGGGAACATGAATGAGGGAATAATTACTCTAAATAACACGTGTCCGCAGGCCTCATTAAATAGTGGCGACGAACACAATGCCTGTGGTTACGCCACGACGTTTGCGGTCGGATGGGTTGGAGACGCGCAGTCCCACAGGAATCAGCACAGGGCCGAAACACAGGGATGGCTCTCCAGTCAGCAGATACACACAGGGCACCAGTCCTGTCACGGCTACAGACATACACGCCTGAAACTTCTTTTTCTGGGTTTAGTCTCCTCTAAAAAAAGGAAAAATTAAAAAAGGAAACATTTATAATACCACGAAGCCTGAGGCAGATGCTCCCGAAAAAAAAATCCCCCAACGATGACACGGGTCGCACGGCGGCTGGAGGAGAACCGTCGCCGTGGAGACGGCCGAGAACAGCACGTTTGTGCGAGGAGGCCCCTCGCGTACGTGCATAAATAGGTCAGATGTGCTGAAAGCGTTTTAAGAAAGAGCACAGAGCCCATTCATCCACGGGGGGACTGTCCGCGCCCCCACAGACCACACGCCCGGCCTGGGCGGCCCAAACTGCCCCGCTCCCCACACCTGGAGGACAGCAAACACCCAACAACGGTCTCGCACAGGCCCAGTGAGGCCCAGCACAGCGACAGCGATCGCCCAGGACTCTGCAGAATGCGTTAATGACCCAGTACCGGTCCACACCGGCTCAGGAGGGAAGAGCAATCGCCTGGCAACCCCTGAATGCTCCTGACGAGCTGGTCAGTGCCTTGCATGGCAGCCAATCGCCGATGGTGTGTGTGTGTGTGTGTGTGTGTGTGTGTGAATGGGTGAATGGGTGAATGAGAAGCATCAATTGCACAGCGCTTTGGATAAAGGCGCTATATAACTGCCAAGCGTTTACCATCTACACGGCTTTTCTCATTACCTCATGGCTGATGTCATAACCCAACGGCTGGTGGAAATAATCGACTAATTATGTTAATTATGAAAAGCCTCTCGTCTCCAGGACCCCCGATGCGCGGGCAGAGCGCGGAGACCCCGCTGCAGCGCCCGACGGGGTGGTTACTGCGCTCGGGGGAACGGGCCGGAACACGGGCCCGGGCCAGCGCTCAGCACGGCCGGGAACCGCATCGTCATGCCAACCTTCAGACGGCGGCGGCCCTTTAAAATGAGAAATTATTTCCGAGGCCGTTTATTCCCCCGGACCGATGAGGCGGGATCTGCCAATTGCCACTCAAAAGAAAAAACATGCGGTAATGATTGTGAACTTGTGTTTCGCAAATCCTCGGAAAGGCGATTCAACGCCCAGGCATGCTTTCAATTCGGCGGCGTTGACATGCGGAGGAGATGAGCATGAAACGAGATCTAATCCCAGAACCGCTGCGCAAACAGACCAACAGACCACCAGACCAACAGACCAACAGACCAACAGACCAACAGACCAACAGACCAACAGACTGCCCCAACCCAGACCCCAACCCAAGCCCCCCAGCCCTCTCCACCGTGCCGTACAACATGTCAGTGATCGTACATCAGGCCAGCTTTCAGTGTCTGCATGTGTGTGTACATGTGTATGTGCCAACAGGAGCTACATGTGTATACATGCGTGTGCGTGTGCATTTGCAGGTTCATGCATACAGCCCGTGCCTTTACACGTATGTAAATGGCTGTGTGGGGAGGGGAGGGGAGGGGGGGGGGGAGCAAACCATCCCATCACCAGCATGCACTCTCTCACACACTCTCTCTCACACACACTCTCACACACACTCTCTCTCACACTCTCTCTCACACTCTCTCTCACACTCTCTCTCACACTCTCTCTCACACTCTCTCTCACACTCTCTCACACACTCTCTCACACACACTCTCTCACACACACACTCTCTCACACACACTCTCTCACACACACTCTCTCACACACACTCTCTCACACACACTCTCTCACACACACTCTCTCACTCACACTCTCTCACTCACACTCTCTCTCACTCTCTCTCACTCTCTCTCACTCTCTCTCACACACTCTCACACACTCTCACACACTCTCACACACTCTCACACACTCTCACACACTCTCACACACACTCTCACACACACTCTCACACACACTCTCACACACACTCTCACACACACTCTCACACACACTCTCAC
>NC_083773.1:2005741-2048241 GCF_963514075.1 Conger conger | reverse complement strand
ACCAGTATACTGCAGGAGAGGGAAACACTAGAGACCAGTATACTGCAGGAGCAGAAACACTAGAGACCAGTATACTGCAGGAGAGGAAACACTAGAGACCAGTATACTGCAGGAGCAGAAACACTAGAGACCAGTATACTGCAGGAGAGGGAAACACTAGAGACCAGTATACTGCAGGAGAGGGAAACACTAGAGACCAGTACACTGCAGGAGAGGGAAACACTAGAGACCAGTATACTACAGGAGAGGAAACACTAGAGACCAGTACACTGCAGGAGAGGGAAACACTAGAGACCAGTATACTACAGGAGAGGAAACACTAGAGACCAGTACACTGCAGGAGAGATATTCCGCTCTTGAAAAATGTATGTTGGGGGAGAAGGGGGGGGGGGGGTTGAGTGCCAGTAAGCAATGCCATTTCCCACTGCACAAGAAGTGAGACATGATTTCTCTGTCAGAGTTTGTGCACACGTGAGCGACGTAACCAACATCTGTCTCCAGATGACGCAAAGTAAACACGGCAAAACACCTCCGTTTGCCCCTCCTCTGCCAGGGGCCTGTGGAGAAAGACGCAGAGCATCCATTTTAATGAGGCATCGAAGTCTACGAAACAAACGCTGGGCACCTCAGCGTGCGGCAGAAACTGCCGTGGGAGCGTGCGCCAACTTCACACAGTGTTTAAAAAAACATCCCAGGAACAGAACTGAAAATGCGCTGATTGTGCATTCAACTCAATGCCTTAACTTGCCTCTCTGCTGAAGACTACAATAAAGCCCTTTAAGCTATTTTTTTTCTTTTTAAATAAACACTGTCAAACTACAGTGAGAGGCAAACCAAGGCCAACAATAACAACGGTAGGCAAGAAATCAGTGTGCGCTGGCTACAGTGACAAATTACTTTCAGTGACAAACACAAAAAAATTCTAACTCATTTCAAAGTCATTTCTCACTCGTAAATATTCTCCTCCTCTGATGTTATTTTTTCAGCGTTGGCCCAAGACGGGGCCTACGCTGTCAGCATCCAGGTTTCGTACCTGGCTTTCCCCGTTACTCAGCAACGAATTGAAGAAAGCAGTCGATTACACGGTTCACCTCACCCTGCTCCTTGTGTCTGAATCGGCGGCTGAATTTAAATAAAATAAAAAGCGTGGCTGTCCCACAGCCTCCAGCCCACACGCCAGGGCGCTGAGAGCTCCGCCCGCTCACGGCCACGCATAACCCAGGCCTTATGGGAACTGAGCCTGATCTGACCTCGCTGTTCCAGTGACATTTATACTCGTACGTCACTTTGGACAAAAACAAATGAAACAAAGTAGAAAAAAGGCCTGCTGGAAATTATTTTCAACGTTTTCAGGTACAAGGGGAAAAAAGCGACAAAGCTCAAAGCAAGACTCTACGTCCTTTCCCAGGCAGGACATGCAGGTAGACCCACTGCCAGGCAGGACACGCAGGTAGACCCACTGCCAGGCAGGACACGCAGGTAGACCCACTGCCAGGCAGGGCACGCAGGTAGACCCACTGCCAGGCAGGACACGCAGGTAGACCCACTGCCAGGCAGGGCACGCAGGTAGACCCACTGCCAGGCAGGACAAGCAGGTAGACCCACTGCCAGGCAGGGCACGCAGGTAGACCCACTGCCAGGCCAGACATGCAGGTAGACCCACTGCCAGGCAGGGCACGCAGGTAGACCCACTGCCAGGCAGGGCACGCAGGTAGACCCACTGCCAGGCAGGACACGCAGGTAGACCCACTGCCAGGCAGGGCACGCAGGTAGACCCACTGCCAGGTCGGACACGCAGGTAGACCCACTGCCAGACAGGGCACGCAGGTAGACCCACTGCCAGGCAGGGCACGCAGGTAGACCCACTGCCAGGTCGGACACGCAGGTAGACCCACTGCCAGGTCGGACACGCAGGTAGACCCACTGCCAGACAGGGCACGCAGGTAGACCCACTGCCAGGCAGGGCACGCAGGTAGACCCACTGCCAGGTCGGACACGCAGGTAGACCCACTGCCGGGCAGGGCACGCAGGTAGACCCACTGCCAGGCAGGGCACGCAGGTAGACCCACTGCCAGGTCGGACACGCAGGTAGACCCACTGCCAGGCAGGACACGCAGGTAGACCCACTGCCGGGCAGGGCACGCAGGTAGACCCACTGCCAGGCAGGGCACGCAGGTAGACCCACTGCCAGACAGGGCATTAGCTCCGGCTGGCCTGAGGGGCATGCTGGAGCAGAGGGGCAGGGGGGAAGCAGAGGGGCAGGGGGGAAGCAGAGGGGCAGGGGGGAAGCAGAGGGGCAGGGGGGAAGCAGAGGGGCAGGGGGGCAGCAGAGGGGCAGGGGGGAAGCAGAGGGGCAGGGGGGAAGCAGAGGGGCAGGGGGGCAGCAGAGGGGCAGGGGGGAAGCAGAGGGGGCAGGGGGGAAGCAGAGGGGCAGGCGGGCAGGGGGGCAGGGGGGAAGCAGAGGGGCCAGCACGGAGCTGGTTTTCTTAGGCACGCTCTCGATCCACGGCCCTGCCTCTCCAGCGCGACGCGGCGTAGCGTGACCGCGAATATTATTGTAGAGCAGCGCTATAGCAACCGTTAAATGTTTAGATCACACAGGGGCTAGGGAGCTCCAGCTCACAGGACCATTGCTCTCCTCTCCCCGGGCAGGACGAGACAAGGTGCAAAAACAGGCTGCCTGTGCCTGTGCCTGTGCCTGTGCCTGTGCCTGTGCCTGTGTCTGTGTCTGTGTCTGTGTCTGTGTCTGTGTCTGTGTCTGTGTCTGTGTCTGTGTCTGTGTCTGTGTCTGTGTCTGTGTCTGTGCCTGTGTGCGAGTGCGAGTGCGAGTGTGTGAGAGAGAGTGCGGGTGTCTGTATCTGTGTCAGTGGGTGTGTGCATGAGAGTGCGAGTGTGTGTGTGTGTGTGTGAGTGTGCGTGTCTGTCAGCGTGAGTGTGCGTGTAGTCTTGGTCCTGGAGAAATGCCCTTTTCACACAGCTGGCACCTCTGAAGGGAAGCACCATAGCAACCACCGGCAAAAAAACCTGGCATTTCAGTATCAGCGTCAAACGGCACAAAGCAGCAGGCTAATCGATCACACCGGCTGAAAGGACGGAAGAGTCAGGGCTCTTTTGAACTGGCCAGGTGCTGATGCCAACAACCACAACCTTATTGTAGCTCCTGCGCCGATTCTGCCAGAGGCGTGTCGTCCTTCTGCAAGTAAACATTTCTCCCCCACACACCTCCTGCCCCACCCTACCAACCCTCCCCAAACCACACCCCACTGTTAGACGGAGCTCCCATCCCCTCCCCACCCCACCCCACCCCACCCCGCCCCCCCTGTGATTCCTGTCAGGAAGGCCTGGTCAGGTGTTGCTGGGAGACCGTGCAGCATATCAGTCTGATACAGTGGCTGTGTGATAAACAGCTCTAAAGCAAGAGCGCGTGTTAGTTACTCAACTAAAAAAAACAGCCATCGCTGAAACAGCCAAGCACAGAAACACCATTTCTCAACACAGTTTCCTCTGCCCATTTCAGTTTACAAACCAGGACTGAAGCTAAATGTTCAACTCTTCCTGAGAGGAAAAAAAAAAAAAAGATTTTCTGAAACCCACAACCCACTGCTAATTCTGACCGTGGTTGTAGAGTCGACCGCACAGTAATTGCTCTGGGCTACTCCTCGGACGTACGGTGGATGTTAATAAAGGGGTTTCATTTCAGCAACCGACCGTAAAGTGAATGACATTACAGCACATGAATGAAGCTGCGCTGTAGATCACACAGAGAGGTGCACTGCTGGGCCGGTTCTGTCCCGCATTGTGCTCTGCTGTTACGCAACGAGCCTTTTCTGCCCTTTAAAAACACACTCGCTCAGCCCACCCGGGGACTACAGATGCAAATTAGCACAACGGCAAGCCAAAAACAAGTACAAGTCGCATAACGTCCCTGATAAATCAATAAATGACAACAAATACATGCAGGGGACAGCACTGAGGGCAGCCTGTAGCCTCGTGGCTAAGGTGCTTTACTGGGACCCGGATGGTTGGTGGTTCAAGCCCCAGTGTGGCCACAATAAGATCCGCAAAGCTGTTGGGCCCTCAACCCCACATTGTTCCGGGGGGGGGGGGATTGTCCCCTGCTTAGTCTAATCAACTGTAAGTCACTTTGGATAAAAGCATCAGCTAAATAACAAAATAAGAGGTGGAGGTGGGGAGGGAGGGAGGGAGGGGGCAGGTGGAGGTGGAGAGGGAGGGGGCAGGTTTCGGGGGGTGGAGGAGGAACAGAGCCACCCTTTGATGCAGCCCAGCCGGGGGGGGGGGGCTCTCCTGATGAGAATGGCAGTCAGAGGGCTTTCTGCTCCCTGTGACGAATGAGGCCGTCCCCTTTCAGAGCGGGGCCCCTGGAGACTGCCGTCGGCCAGAGAGACGCGGCCTTCCAAAGAGCAGAGCCTCTGTACAGGAGGGACAGTAAGCTGAGGGGGGCTCCCCCCCCCCCCCCCACCACCCTGACAAGAGAAGTTTAACTGAAAGAGGAGACGCCTTCAGGAACACTGTATGGGTTCTGCTCACAGCGCACACAGAAGGACAGAATCTTAAGCAAGCGTGAATTCTGAATTCTCACGATCCTCCATTTCGTAAAATGTGTTTTACTTATCCATCTATTTTACATTTTATTTATCGCACCGTCAACTAAGCAACACAGTCAAACATTTAAATCTGTCAGAATAACCCCGTTTTAAGCAAAGAATATTCACGGTGCATCCTGGGCAACGGACGTGAATATGGGATTTGAGAAGCTGGGCAGAGGGAGCGGACTTGTGCAATGCACGCTCCGGGCTCTGATACACATTAAGCTCTTGCCTAACCTTGCGGATTCGCACCCACACACAGAGACTGCACCTCTTCCCCTTAGTTGCTCAAAAGCCACGGCTGTTCTCGGCGAGTTGTGAAAGTGTTCTCTCCCCACGGGGAGAAGGGCCCCTCCCCAGGGAAAGGCTTGACGGCCTGTTCTCAAACAGCACTGAGACGGGCCCCGATAAGATCCGCCAGAACACTCCCGTTCTGACCCCGTGCCATTTTGCGCAACACCGGAGTTGTGTCAGAAACTCACATTCTGGTTTCAGCAGTTATATCACCATCTGACAATGCAGCACGGGGGGGGGGGGGGGCAACACCCACAGCTACATGAAATATGAAATGTCAAAACTTAAGTAGTTGTGCGTTACAGAATAAACCCTGAGAGATTGAGTCTTTACAATGGCTGCTGGACCACAAGGATTTTTTTTACGTTTAAAAGGAACCAAATCACAAGCGGTGGTTTCTGTGGAACAAGGTGCAATTCCATATAAAAGTAAAGATAAGAACATTATCATCTTTAAAAGGGGGTTTTCTTGCACATTTCAAGTCCGCAGGTGGACATGCGCTGAAAAACATTCTTCAAAGGCATCAGCAGCAGTGCAGAAAAATGACACACTTGGGACATTTTATAAAGCCAAACAGAGTGCACACTGAAAGCCTGTGGCACGCATACACAAGTTATGAAAGCTTAAATAGAAAATTTCAAAGGCCCTTTTTGGGAAAGATTCTGGAACTCTCCTAAAGGAAACCACCGCGTTTAAAACATCGGGGCCGTCGTGTTGGAGAAACGTGTCGTTCTGTACCGTAAGACTCGACGGAGTGCTGCTTTATTCAGGGTAAACACTTCAGAACAAGCTCTGAATAACACAGAGAGAGTTAATTATATATGGAGTTTAGATACCGGCAGGCCAGAGCTCCAGGGCCCTGGAGGGGGGGGGGGGTGGTTAAACATTAGTCCAGCATAGGGCACCAGGCAGGGTCAGGGCGCAGGAACACTGGAGAGAGGAACAAGCGGACTGCAGAGCAGAGAGGGAGCGTGCGCACAGACACACATTTTTCACGTGTAAACAGTACTCATTATGTATGAACCCCACAGCTCCCAACTTAGTTGTTATGCCTTCTGTGGTTTTTTTATGAAATTTAGTGTGTGGGAATTCCAGTCTTATCCCACTATTCTGCAACTACAGTTTGTGCAGCATGATAACCTCCGTTTGCTACAGACGCACAGAGGCTGCCAGTGACCCTGGATGTGCCAGAAGCACAGAGGCTGCACTCAGGAGCACCTGGCACTGCAGCACGGAGACGATCCAGAGGAAGGGCAGCCCCCCTCCCCACCCCCTCCCCCAGCTCGGTGTCTCACACCAGGGCAAGGCATCTCACAGCGGCATGGCAGCTGGCACGCACTACAGCCCCGCACTGTCCTCCCGGCAGAAACCCCCGCGCGGGACGGGGAAGGCAAGGGAACGCGCCCACGGTCCGCTGACCCATAAGCTCAGGGGCAACATTGGCTCAGGCGGTAAGAGCAGTCGTCTCATTGGCTCAGGCGGTAAGAGCAGTCGTCTCATTGGCTCAGGCGGTAAGAGCAGTCGTCTCATTGGCTCAGGCGGTAAGAGCAGCCGTCTCATTGGCTCAGGCGGTAAGAGCAGCCGTCTCATTGGCTCAGGCGGTAAGAGCAGTCGTCTCATTGGCTCAGGTGGTAAGAGCAGTCGGCTCATTGGCTCAGGCAATATGAACAGTCGTCTCATTGGCTCAGGAGGTAAGAGCAGTCATCCGGCAGTCGGAGGGTTGCCGGTTCGATCCCACCTGGGTGTGTCGAAGTGTCCTTGAGCAAATGCGTCTGACGAGCTGGTTGTTGCCTTGCATGGCAGTCAATCGCCGTTGGTGTGAGTGTGTGTATGAATGAATGGATGAATGAGAAGCATCAATTGTACAGCACTTTGGAAAAAGGCGCTATATAAATGCCAACCATTTACCATTTGAACACGCCCACGGTCCTCTCGCCCATAAGCTGAACGGACCTTGCAGAGAGAACTCATCCATGCCAGAACCCGCCAGAACCCGCCAGAACCCGCCAGCCAGCTGGAACCACCGGAACACCAGTGAACCGCCACGACTAGCCTGACTGCTCGTCTCCGCCCCCCACCCACCGGCTGTCAGACCAACCCCACAGACTGACCAATGAGCAGGAGGGGGGAGTGGGGAGTGGGTCAGATTCTGGGGCCCGTTTATTCGGAACGGCATCATCGTACAGAGCAGCCGGATACGATCAGGCTGTGACCGGAGACACCAAAGCAGGAACACAGAGAAAAACAGACACAAAAACAAACTGTCTGGCAAACTGGGAATGTGCCAGTCTACAGGCTGCTGGTGCCAGTCGACAGGCTGCTGGTGGAGTCTGCTTGTGTCGTGAGCCCAGTATTCAGGAACAAGCGGTGAGCAGATGGAATATGCACCCCTGTGTGGCGGACCTGCAGCGTAGTGGTTAAGGTAAATGACTGGGACACGCAAGGTCTTGGGTTCAAATCCCAGTGTAGCCACAATAAGATCCGCACAGCCGGTCAAGGCCCTTAACTCCCGCTTAGTCTAATCAACTGTACGTCGCTCTGGATAAGAGCGTCTGCCAAATGCCATTAATGTAAAATGTAATGTAATATGAATGGGCTACTTATCAGTTTGGGAGGACAACACATTGGTTTCTCAGTGAGCGATTCTGCAATAAAACACACATTACACTAAAATATTACAAGCACATCAATGTACCCCAGCTGCCCAGACTCTGTAGCAGGGAGACCAGGCCCTAGGGAGGGCACTGCTGCTCCAAAACTAGGCCTGGGAACCGGGGACTCCCTTCAACAAACTCAATTAGACCCAACATTTAACAGGAAGACCTGCCTGAGGAGCGAGACAAAAACTAAACATCACAGGCACAAGGCAAATATTTGAAAAACAAACAACGGGGAGAGTCCGTTTTCTGTTGGACAGACAAAGCACCGGCAAGTCAATGGGCTCTATGCAAGGCTGCTTCATAAATAATGCAGCTCTAATTTTTTGTCTTCATGCGTTATTTGTGCCAAAGCGACACTGTGCACAGAGTTCTGTCGAGGATCTGCTCATTCAGGTGGTCGACAACATATCCGCACGTAATCGCAGGTAACAAGCTCCAGAACACGTCCACAGTATGGGTTTCCTTGGGGCCATAATATCAAATGTTCATATACAAGTAGATACATAATAATTATCATTACGTATTGATATTACGATCATTATTCTGAAGGACAGGCCGTAATCAAACAGTTAAAAATACTACAGGCTCATTTAACAGAGAGAGTTATGGGTGTGGTTCTGTACACTTCACCCTTTCTAATAGTCAGTGAAGTGAGGAAACTGAGATACAAACGGTGATTTCAGTGTTGATAGCAGGTCCAGGTCTGTGCCCGGCACAGCCCTGGCCACGACGGGAGCGTTTCTGTTCAGTTTAATTGGAAACAAAGTTGAGCCAACGAGGTTCAGCGAGAACAATGCACCTCACAGCACTTAAAACGGCCGTCTGATGCCAGCTCCTGGGTGACTGAGCCCTGCACAAACAGAGAAAGCTCCAGCCTCTGTTTACCAACCAGCACCACATCTCAACGCTCACCTTAATTCAACCTAAATTAAACACTCACTCACAAAAAAAAAAAAAAAAAGAAAACACACATTTGTACGAAACTGTTTCTAAGCCCAAGGCAATTCAAAACAACGTACTGCATTAGATCTTACAATGTGCAGAAGTGGCCTTTTAAAATATTTTTGCAAAGCTCATACTGCCTCTCTCTCACACTCTCTCACACTCTCTCACTCTCTCTCACTCTCTCTCACACTCTCTCTCTCACACTCTCTCTCTCACACTCTCTCTCTCACACTCTCTCTCTCACACTCTCTCTCTCACACTCTCTCTCTCACACTCTCTCTCTCACACTCTCTCACACTCTCTCACACTCTCTCACACTCTCTCACACTCTCTCACACACTCTCACACACTCTCACACACTCTCACACACTCTCACACACTCACACACTCTCACACTCTCTCACACTCTCTCACACTCTCTCACACTCTCTCACACTCTCTCACACTCTCTCACACTCTCTCACACTCTCTCACACTCTCTCACACTCTCTCACACTCTCTCACACACACACGCTGCACTCGCCTCTCTCACCCACTGGCAGCAGTAAATCTGCGGCTGAGATTAGGCAGTGAGAGGATTTGGGGCTGGGGGGGGATGGGGGCTGGGGGGGGGGGGGTTTGTCTAACTGCGTGTGCCGGACCCCCACAGCCCCCCTCCCCACAGCCCCCCCTCCGAGCTGTAGGGCCCACTGCAGTCTGACTGATTACACACACTACAGAGCCTCAGAGAAACCACAACCATCTCTCCTGCTCCAATCTCACACAAACTCTCGCAAACACGCAACACCGTCACAACAGACAGGCGTAAATCAGCGGGTGACGGGACCATGGGCCACATCCCATCAGTAGCTGCCCCGTACTTACGATACACAGACAGTGAAATCCCCGTGATTTGGTCTGAGAGGGAGCAGAGTTGAGGTGGCGACTGAAGGCAGTAAAATGAGGGTGAATTCCTTTGCAGTGATCGCCTTTTTACAGACGTGTACATTTTTCATTGTTTCGGGGAAAAATGAACCCTTTTATTTGACGGCTTCCAAACACAGGGTTCGGACAAACCCAGACCCAGACCCAGGGCCCAGACCCAGACCCAGGGCCAGGCCACGGCAGAAGGGTCGGGGCAGAACCAGCGTTCCCGGAAAAAAAAAAAATTTTATCGGAATGAAAATTAAATAAATCAATAAAGGACCTATTTGAAGACATCCAAGGACCACAACATGATCGATCCAAGAGATGTGAAAAGTGCCATGTTATCCTTCAGTATCGGGACAACGCAATGAAGAAATTAACGAGTTCTTTTCCAGGCGCAACAAAAGAAGACATTTTCTTTTCATTTTCACACGCCACAGGTTGCTCAGGTTAACGCTGCGCCGTTCCCTGCGCTGTTTGAACAGTGCCCTCATCCAGGTGTGGCCTCTCCCGCCATAAAGGGAGTCCATGCACCTCCATTATATCCGCTGAATCCAGTGCATTAGTGTCACTAGTACTCAGGCATGTATAAACACAGTTTTTTTTTTGTTTTTTTTCCCATTCAGCTGCTTTTGATTGATATGGCAGTGATAAGCCCCGTTAGCAAACCACCAACCTGACTCACTGACTAAAGAGTGACACACCACCCAGTGCGTCGGCTGCAAGGTAACAGGAAGTCTATTGTCGCGCTCCTTTTGTGAACTGCTGGGACGTGACCCTTTTAAAGTGCTGGAGTCTATCTTACTCATTTAGGGCCTGTAATAAAGCAATCTGGCAGTGTGACACTCGAGAGTCGCAGTACGGTGCTGTCCACCGATCCAGCACTTCCTGTGTACACAAGCCACAGCTCTGGAGTGATAAAACGAGGCGACGCTGCGACACAGGACTCTGATTTTTACCAGGTGTGCTTTCAGAGACAATAAACTGGGAAAATGAGAAAACTACAAGTACATCTTCCACACACAGACTGGGTCCCCCCTGCCCAGGTGTGCTTCCCTGCGTGGGATGGCAAGGATAAAGTGTAGAGGTAATGTTTGTACCTCATTCCCAGACTGTGAAAGTCAAGATGGTTTGGCATCCTTTTGCTTCACAACAGTCACAGAGGCGACTGTACATGCCACCATTAGGGAGTGCAACGACATCAGTCGTCAACACTCACTCACTCACTCACTCACTCACTCACTCACTCACTCACTCACTCACTCACTCACTCACTCACTCACTCACTCACTCACTCACCCACTCACTCACCCACTCACCCACTCACCCACTCACCCACTCACCCACTCACCCACCCACCCACTCACCCACTCACCCACTCACCCACTCACCCACTCACATTCAAAAAGGTGAAATCAGGGAGGTGTAGGAAGCAATGTGACCCACAGTCTGCACTGAATCCACACACTGACGCCCACCTCATCGCTCAGTAGCAATTCCTCCGGCTGGAACAGGTTCCCACTGACAGGCTGCAATAAGCCTCAGTTACCCAGTATGGCTGACTGACTGCAAGGTAATTTCATGTAAAGGGATCATACAATGTTTAAAATGGACACAGAACTACTTTGAACAAATGTGTCAAATTTTCATGACGGTGTTTGGTTACCTTAAATGAGCTTTTCTGTTCAAAACCAGACACCATAAAACACTAGGTCTAAAAAGCCCAACATGATCATCTTTGAGAAGGCTGACATAGGGAACACTACGGAGTGTCACTGTCAAATTTTTATCTCGCTATATGATATTATGGGAGTTTGGTTGACAGACGTAAGGTAAAGTTCTATACGTTATTTGTTCAGTTGATTAGCTCAAAGACATCGTCAACATTTGATATCGGTTACCTTGACTACAATCTCATGAAATTGATTCCATGCCCATTCCTTCGAAGGTTTCAGCTGTAGGTAAACTGCCTCTTTAGGCAGGATTTTATCACAAGTGTTCACCACGCCCTAGCTTTGGATGTTACGCGTTACTCATTTCTAACACGGAATCGGGAGTATCCGGGTACGGTAACGGCTAACGTTTGAGAGTTAGGGAAGCATTTCGTTTCCATGGCAATGTTTTGGAGTGTTTTGACCTCTCCGCGCGCACCATTCAGACCCGAATGACTAATTGAGGACTAGACTTAACACAGACAGCGTTCCGCGTTAGTGACCTGGCCACCTGGTTGATAAAATATCGCTTTCACTCCCCGCAGGTACGTCATCGCAGGTAAATTACAGCCCCCGGCACGCTCTTGCGCCTGCATTGTACTTTGGGATTACAGTGCCCTGAAGGATGAATTGCAAACAATGAGCAAATGTATGAAATGTATAAATCCATGTTTGATATAAATATTAGTGGGTGAGCATGCAGCAAGTCATAACACAGATACAACCCGGTGATATAATACAGAGCACATGTCCGCGCCTTTTATCTCAAAATGCTTTGGGGATTTTTTGTTGCAAAAATACAAATGATCACTTGCGGTCAGTCGTGATTGTATATGAAGCAAAAATGTAGTGAGACTACTGTACACCGAAAAGAGGCAGCTCGGCAATACGGATTTTGGTTATTCATTAAACAAATAAAGTTGCCGTAGAAATAGGCTATCCCAATCACGGTGCGAACCAGTAATTACAGACAACCGTGTCCATTGTCTCTAGAACACTGCGATTCTGGAAAACCTACACCCACCCCCACCCCCCACCCCCCACCAAGAGGCGACTCTCAGGCGTTCCCACAACACTCCGGAGTCGGGCACAGTTACAGGAACCACAAAAAAATGCTGCACGACCAGAATCGCAGAGCTCTACTTAACCTTACAATCTCCAGACAATATCAGGCCGTTCTGTTATACTGAATGCCATTTCATGGAACGATTTCCAAATACATACATTTCTGCAAGGACGATATTTTCGTGTAAAGTAATTTAATCCAATCACAAAAAAATAAAATAAACGATCAGCTATCGAAACTCATCTCCCAGGTAACTAAATGCATTCGGCGTGAATGCTGCAATTGTAATGACACGCAAGGAGTAAGACGTTAAAAAAGTGGCGACTGCAACCTATCCATGTACATGTGCGTCAAGTCTTATAAAGTTGGTGTGTCGCCAGTTGGCATCATGTGCCCAGTTGTATGGTGTGGCATTTCCCTGCCCTACGACAGCAATGGCGGTCTACAAGGACAGGTGTTTTTCATTCAAACGGCAAGACAGAGGGTTCTCTTTGAATTCGAGGAGAACGAAAAAGTCCTTTTAAAAGTTATACAAATAGAGCGGAAACAAAACAAATATTAATACACTGTTTTGGAAAGCACCCGCGGTTGTTTGTGACCAATCCTCCTTTCCACAACAAAGCATTAAAATAGATTATTTGCTATCAGGTGGAACGGATCGCACTTTCTCCCCCGCCCTCAGATGTAGGCAATGACTGACTTACCTATGGACACCAGACGGATATTTTCTCGATCTAGAAATTCGAGCGCCACCGACACGTTCTCCAGCTTCATCTGCCTGAAGGTCGGCCTCTGATGATACTTTCTGTACATCTTCTTCTGGCTGAGGACCTCCAGCAAGGCGATGAGTCTCAAGCCATCGCTCAGGTCAACCTGCAGGTCAGCTATTCGCTTGTTCACGCACTTCAGGTGCTCGTTGCCCCAGCGCGTAAAGGTATTCTGCTGGATTTTCTTCCATGGCGCGTCCTCTGCCAAATCTTTCTCTGTCGCCGGCATTTCGTTACTCCTGGTGGTATCTTCCTAAAGTAGTTCCGTTGGCTATCTTCGCTCAGGAGCTTGTGGATCAGCCTAAGTTCTGCAGTCTGGAGTCTTTCCTTAGTCAATGAAAAGCTGCGCTTGCGCGTTCGCTATAGACCAGACCGGCGAATCCGGGTACTTTGAAGTTCACGCCCCTTCTCGGGGGTAAGTATAACACAGCGGGAATAGGATATTTTACCTAAATTAGATATATCTTTAGACAACAATATCCGATTTATGTCCGACAAGCTGGAAGTATTTTGAGCATTTCCGTACCAAGTTGACATTTTTAAGATGAGTAGTTTCTGAGAACTAGAGCTTTGTTTGACACCTGCGCCAGTCTCCATCTGCACCTGCGCTATCTCCAAGTCCGCCGGTACCCGTTTTGTATAAAATCCAAATAACGCCGTAAAATGCGGCGTTTCGTTGGCATGATAACGCCGTGTTTTACGTTGTTATGGATAAAGACACGTCCAGTTAAAGGCGAATTGTGACCCTTTTGGCGTTCCATAGGAAAAGTTTTGGATGACGCTACGCTTGCTGTTTGTCACGTTTCCCGTTTTCCATGTCTTCTTTCTTTACCAGCACAGAGAAGTTCAATAGTCCAAACAACATGATCCCGGGTAAAACAGTGCGCTAGGGCAGAGGATATTATGTTCTAACATTATTTGGCACTGCAAATGCATTATTTTGAATGTGAGTCGCAATTGTGAATTTTAGGTTAACGTAATGCATTACACAAGTTGCATACAGACTTCTTAAGTCAGAAACCCTATGCAACGACAGTCTTTTCGAAACCACTGGTCTTTCAGTGACCCGGTAAAGCTAAAACTGTAATGCTCTCTCTCCGACATTGAAAATTTGTCTGCGAAAATCACAGCAAAAATCATGCAGTGTATGACAGGCTACTTAACGTTAACAACGCACTTCTTCGTTTAGGCTACAGCAACCTGGCAAAATAGGCATATTATACTGGTTTGTGTATAAATTTCATTACACTTAATGAAACTAATAATAGCCTAATACATTTATTAAATAATAATTTAAATGTGATCAATTATCGACACCTGCCGGTTATTTTGCATGCAGTTCCATGCATCCAAAGAAAGAAAGTGGTAGCCTATGTGTACACATACATATGTGTATATTCCCCCAAATATTTTTTTCACTATTTTGGATTATTTAAAGAAATAATACATTTAGTCTAGGACCTGACTGGTGTACATATGAGCATTGTGACATTTCATTCTCATATTTGTTATTCAGTACATTATTATCATGTGTATCATATCTCATCAGGAGTTGGTCATATCAACCAGGTGTGCTATCGTTTGGTTGCCGTGTGTCTGCCCGAGCAATGGCAACATGAGCCCTGTGGAAAAATGTAAAGAATCGTCTGGAAAAGAGGATTGCCTCATCGGCAGCACTGGAGCCACACCTTCTGCGCCATGACAAACTTCCTGCCCTTCATCTGTCCTGCCCCGCCTCTGTTGACACAGATCTTTAGATTTTCCCTCCCGAGTAAACGGGCTCGACGATGACACGCGTTCTTTGCAGCACGCTTCGCTCATCGGTCCCTCCGCAGGTCGAGCCTGCAGCTGGGGTCGATTCGGCGTGATTCACACGGGTGGAGCAGGAGAGAGACTGAACGGTTAGAGGGCTTTGTGTTCATCATAACACATATTTACACGGATAACTGATTCCAGAGTTGTTGTTGTTGGTGTTTTTTTTTGTTTTTTTTTGCCATGTAAGGACGAAATAAAATCCTCAAAATACAAGTTTAAAGGGATAGTTCACTTAGTGATATTGTTTTAGTGTATGAATTTAATTGCGATGAAGGATATTTTATCTGCAATGAAGGATACTTCCAACCACCTGCCTTGTTCAGATCTTGTACAGTGATATGGCATTTCGCTACCTAGTTGTTTTGGAGAATGAATTTAGTGCAGGTATCTCTTCTTGCCTTATCATTCTAGTTCATCCCTCAGGCATCTGTGGAATTTTTACAATGAGCGCTCCCTACCGTTGAACCATTAAAGGACAAAAATGTGGATATACATCGTAACATTTCTAAACAAGTTCAAATGTTCTTAGTGTGTTTACAGAGCCATTCACTTCCTCTATGATACACAAATTCATTAAATTACTTGTGATCAACGCTGCTTTTCACTGTTTTTCCATGTTTTAGGTATCCCGGTATGATCAACAGCACAGCGACAGGTGCAACCGTCACGTGTAGGGGCGTTCAGAGACGCAAGCGCACATCCGCTGCGGATGTGACGTCACGCACCTTTGCCAACAATAAGGCTGAATTTAGTCCTGCTGGCCGGAGACCTTGGCATTTAGTTCGATGGGCCAGTCATATCTCTGTGTGGGCACAGGGGTCAGCAGACGCCGCCCTCCCTTACGCAACTCGCTCCAACGAAAACAGCGTTATTTTAGCGCTCGACGCCCCTGTGACGCCATCGGCGTGTGTGTGATAAAGTGCGCTCGGTCACACTCGCTCATCCCCCTCTGGCCCACGCGACCCCCCCGGCCCCGGCCTGTCTGAGCTGGCCCCGAACGGACTGACTCACGCCCCCAGCGCACTGTCACCGTCTACAGGGCCCGGTTACACCTGCTGTGCTCGACAGACAATCAACCCCCGACACTATCTTTATGGTGTTCTGTTGGCTTTGGTGCAGGGGGCGGGAGGGTTAGTCATTACAGTTCGAGGCAGTCAGAAAATGAGCTGAAATCCAGTTGATTGACTTGAATGAATGCCTATCATGACCTTTCGGGAAATTTTGGATCAAACTGCAGTTAAAATGCTCTTTCAAATGTGCAGTATATTTCATATAGACATCAGAAGAAAACATAATGATATTAAGTCCACTTTGTTCAGTCGACATCTTTTAATTAGTTGTCTTATCTCGAAAGCAACTGTTATTCTGCCCACAGGAGAATTGGGTACTGATATGGAGGCGATGTTTTATTAAGTATTTAATATGAGCAGAGGCACCTTGTTGAAAGTTTTAGCTTAGACGTGCTGTACATATGTGGGGAAGTGAAAGTTCAACTTCTGCTTCACTTCAGATTGGCAGCACACCAATCAGTAACAACAGTGATTGGTTGTGATGTGACGTAATACTTAATTTCCTGGCCCCTCCGAACAGATCACCGACTTCGTGTCTCAGAGGACTCCCACTCCTCTTGGCAGTATCATAGCAGTGTCGTAGCTGTGTCGTAGCTGTGTCATAGCAGTGTCATAGCAGTGTCATATCAGTATCATAGCTGTGTCATATCAGTGTCATAGCAGTGTCATAGCTGTGTCATATCAGTGTCATATCAGTGTCATAGCTGTGTCGTAGCTGTGTCATAGCAGTGTCATATCAGTGTCATAGCAGTGTCATAGCTGTGTCATATCAGTGTCATAGCAGTGTCATAGCTGTGTCATAGCTGTGTCATAGCAGTGTCATATCAGTGTCATAGCAGTGTCATATCAGTGTCATAGCAGTGTCATATCAGTGTCATAGCAGTGTCGCAGCAGTGTCATAGCTGCGTGACCTCCTCTTCCGTACTTTCACAGCCAGAAAAGTGACCTCAGGGATCTGCTGCTCATCACGCCCCAGAGCTCAGAAATCCCTGGAAGAGCAGAGTTCTGGGTCTGTGTTCATATCATGTTCATATCATGTTCATATCATGTTCATATCATGTTCATGTTTCATGGGGCGACAAGAGGCGGTAAGAGCAGTTGTCTGGCAGTCGGAGGGTTGCCGGTTTGATCTCGCCCTGGATGTCGAAGTGTCCCTGAGCAAGACACCTAACCCCCAAATGCTCCTGACGAGCTGATTGGTGCCTTGCATGGCAGCCAATCACCATTGATGTGTGAGTGCGTGTGTGACTGGGTGAATGAGAAGCGTCAATTGTACAGTGCTTTGGATAAAGGCACTATATCAGACCAGAATCAGACACATATGAAGTAGCCTACTCTCATTCTTTAGAAGCTGGATTTTGCAAATCATGTTACCAACCAGAATCTGAAATCAATATGAAATGAATTCTTAATTTTAGTGAAAAAAATAGGGGAGTTAAATGCTTATTGGCATTTGTGTATATTTAATATAATTCTTTTGATTTTTTTGATAATTTTCTGCTTACTGTAACATTCTGCAACGCAAGAATAAAAATTACAAAGTTCTGGCAATGTTTCCAGTGCAGATGGCAACATCTTATTTTTATTTTCCTGGCTGGAAGTTTCCATGTCAGAGTTATCAGTGAACAGCAGGCCTTCCTTAAGGATGAGTCTATGTCAGTGCAGGAAGCTAGGCCCATTTCGTCAAAAGGGTCGGGGTACAGAGAAGACTCTTTTAAAAACAACAATGAAAAAAATCTGCCAGGGTCATTATTGCAGGTCAAGGTGGTCACAAACAGAAATAATCCACACAAAGAGAGAATGTAGGTTCATTTCAAAGACACTCAAAAATCTGCTTTTGTTTAGGGCTGCCACCTAGTGTTTCATGCTGAGAAGTACCCATCAAATCTTCATATGCATTTGTTTATGGACCCAGGAAGAATGGTTCAATTGCTCCAATGGACATCTGTAGAATGCCAATGCAGAGGACCCCTACACTTTATTACATTCACAGCAAGGGCTGCAGACACCCCTGCTCCTGGAGTAAGAGGCAGCGAGGTTCATCTGAGCCTGACCTCAGGAGTTTGATGGATTATAAGGAGTCTGAGGCTGACTACTCAGACTACTGAAGCGCAGAGCTCCTCCTACACAAAGACATTTCATGCAGTTGTACAGTTTTAAGTTTGGAGAGAGTTAAAGCCAGGGATGCCTCTGACATCCATGGCCATGGTTGCATACCCAGGGTTTGAAGTACTTTCATTCCACAATGTTTAATTGATTGGGTAGATGTTCTTCAGTGGTTCATAAATTCATATACCACTGTAGGCAGATGGCCACCCAGCTTTTAGTGAACACCAAAATTCGCCATATTTTCCTCTGAAGAATCTCCGATGAAAGCACCATGGGTTACGAGCAGAAAACTGCAGGTTTGAAGAGAGGATACGGTCGCAGCAAAGTGTCCGTGGATGATGGGGAAAGCAAGGCTGGAACATCTAGAGTTAGAGTGTGAAACTCCGGCCCTGGAAGGCCGCAGTGTCTGCAGATTTCTGTGGTTTCCTTTCGACCAACAGCCAACTCAAGCCGAGCTCTGCAGGGTCCAGTCAATCGCGTAAATCACCGAGTGCTCAAACACACTGAACACTTGCAGACACTGCAGCCCTCCAGGACTGGAGTCTGACAGCCCTGGTGTACAGGGAGAGAGCCCAAAGACGGGGCCTAAACGTGCGGGGAGCAGGCCGGGCCCAGCTCCTGCCAGCCTCCTCACCCCCGTTACCTGCACAATGAACCGGGACACTCACAGGAGAGTAAAGTTGTTTTTATTAAAATCATGCACATCACATGTGTTAGTGCAAATATTCTTTTTAAATCTGTACTCCAGAAACTATTGTAACTTTCCATCTTTACAAAATATATTTTAAACAAATATTTACTTAAAAAAGTGTCCTTATGAAGTTTTAGCATCTCAGAACAATATTTGCAAACAAAACTATGTACAAATGGTATTTGTCCATCACGGGCTGTGTGTGCGGTAGTGACGGGCAGAGCAAACAAACTCATTAACAGCGTGTGTGCAGAAACATTCTTCGACAGATTAATGATTTTTATCAACAAACACTGGACAATTCTTATAGTTGCACAGATACAATGACGCTCCAAAAACTTTAATTTGCACTTCCAACTACAAGTACTATTTAATAACTTTTAAGTGTTTTTTTTCTACTCCTATTCCAATTTAAAGGACATTTATCTTTGTAAGGATAAGGAAATTGTGTTTTAAACAATGGGTGTTGCTTACGCACCGCACCAAGCTAATATTCAAGACGAGAAACATTTTTTTTTTCCATGTCTGCATTGGATTCACTGTGAATGTAACATGCATGCAGTTTCAGTTGAGTTTAAGGACCGTTAAAATGGACCGGTTCTCGTAGGGTTTATTCCTCCGAAAGTGCTCGGTCATCACAGATGGATGGATGAGTGTGACCGGCGCATTGTTAAGTTTACAGTAACACACCGATAGAAAAGCAGGAAAATCCAATACAATTCAGAATTGGTAGCTAGTAGTTAACAGTGCATGCACCAGGATTAGCCTCCCCATTTACAACCCCCGTCCAAAAAAAAAAAAACCCCAAACAAACAAAAACAATCCTGAACGCAAGAAACCTGCATTGGAAATTGGGGGTAGAGGAGGAAATGATAAACATAAAGTGAAATGGGTAAAATCCCGATGGTCTCTGTGAAGACTGAATCTGGAAGGGGGGACGGTCTGTGGGTCGGTAACTGGAGGTTCGTCTGGATAAATTCCAGTCCCCTGGCAGCAGAAACGCACAGGACCGTGGGTTCATGTCTAATTTAAATGCGTCTACAGCGTGTACGTACTGTGGATATTCGTACACACACACACACACACACACACACACACAGACGCGCAAACTGATGACGACTGAAACTGGTCCTCAGCACTGCGATCCGTGCGTGACACTGGATTTCTGGAGCAAGGAGTGCTACCATCCTGTACAGAGGGCTCTGTGAGCAGAGGGGGTGGGAAGGCTGTCGGTAGGGTGGGAACTGAACGCCTTTCAACTAAAGTTTAACTAAACCAACTCAACGCCACAATGCCTACTGATGGGGTGAACCAAGAGGAATCGAGTGTTTGCCCCAAGACCTGAAGGAGCTCTCATTTACGATGCTGCAGACAATGGCGGCAAACTGAAACACCAGTTTTATTTGTTTATCTCCACACGACACACTAGACACATCCTCTCTATTTTATTCCAGTCTCTTGCAGGTGAATCTTCTCCACCCCTCACTCACACTGTTCACTTTGAATCCATTTTTAAACACTTTCCCTGACAGGGACCCACACTGAACCCCCAGTTTCGGTGAGATAAATTAGGTTAATGTCCAAACGTTTGTTTTTAAAGCAACCATTCCCAAACCCCATAGATGGGGTTAAATAAATATAAGGTTACATACACACCAAGGCTGCTGATGTGGAAAAGCCCCGGGAAGAAATAAATGTATCAGGAGTAGTCGGTACTGCAAAAGGGTCTTTGTGTGTATAGTGGTCTAAGACTGGGGTGAACAGTATGGGCTGTGGGGAACAACTGGGAAACTTCCGCTTAAAGGCTTTTAAAGGTTTAATCTCCCCATAATAAAAATATATATATTTAAAACGTTACACCCAATCTTATGCTTCATACTCCTACAATTAAATTAGCTAAATTATTACAACGTATTGAGGAAACTTTCTAAACGACTAAGCAACGTAGTGTTTTTAAAGTATTAGTTCATGGACAAACTACGCACACCATAGTGTACACTTTCCGATTGAGACTATTGCTGCCTTTTTTGGTTTCACATTCTAAATGTACTCATGAATTTGTGTATTTACCCGTTGTAGTGCTTGATGTTTTTAAATCTAGATCATTGCTTTTTAGTTGGCTCAGCGGTTAACGATAACGATGATAAAACGATGAAGACGAAAAAAAAGATCGATCCTTTCGTAAAATCTGAAACATTTGAGTAGGGGTGGGCGAAAAACCAACAAACAAACGGACAGGGCCATGAAGAAGACCCCTGAGGATGATAAATAGGGAGGTGATAAACCGACTGTTTTGTGGGGCTTTTAAAGGCAGATTTTACCCACATTCCAATGATAAGGGCAAGACCCCCGACGGCACAGAAAAACAGATTTCGCTGGACATTCCATCGTTCACATTTATGACACAACAGTGGCTCTTACTGCTCGACTTATATGGCAGTTGCCGCCAGTTCAGCAAGCAGCCTGTTAAACGCAAGTTTGATCGCACGTTAGGATGCAAAGTCAAGACGAAATGGTACGTTGTAGCTTCTTAGGTTTAAAACTAAATTCATACTTCATCTTGGCTAAATTGACCGTAAGCCAAAACTTTGCCGCGTAGTGACGTTTCTATATTCAGACCAATCATGTACGTGTAAAAAACATTGTTATAGCTTATTGGCGAATAGTTTAAATGGATTTTCATAGTAATGTCAGGCTCCAATCATGTTAACGGTTATTAGCGTGGGGTAAAATTTAGGTAGAAAATAACAACGCCGAATCCGACTAATGTAATTTATGGACTCACTCAGAGTGCGCATGCGAAAAGTAGAGATTTAAATCGATCCCATCGTGGGACCTTCATTCATGGAGGGTGCGACGTAAATGTTTGGTGCCGATGGCCGTAATCGAATGCTGGCTTTTAAATCGTTGGAACTGACCCGAGTGCCGTAAAACGCGGATCAGTCAAGGCTAACACAATACACTAGAACTTATTTCCTGTCGCTACGTTTTTACCACCACTGCTGTGAAGTAAAATCGTGGACAAACCACGTTTTCTGCGGGAAATGTATCGTCGCGTTCACGCGCACAGCCCGCAGGTCTCCATTCTGCCCTCCCCCTCCTCCTCAGGATGGGCAACTACAGACGAGGTGGCAGCACAGCGACTGGGACCTGGAGCGCATCAGGCTCAGCATGGTCCTGCAGAACTGCGCGGACCAGCTGGCGGTGCTGGGCCACATCGCCCGCATCGACACGGTGCTGGACGACTCCGAGGAGAACGAGGAGCTGTGGGAGATGCTGAGCGGGGCGCGCGTCGGGGAGGAGCCCAGCCCGGCCGAGGAGGCGCGGGAGAAGCGCTGGGCGATGGTGGAGCGCCGCCACGCCCTGGACAACAAGCCGCTGCCGCCCGACAACCTGGAGAAGGTGGAGCACGACCGGCAGTTCCTGGAGCGGGTGGTGAAGGCGACGCTGGAGGAGCTGCGGCGCGCCGGCACCTTCGGCTGCCTGCTGGCGGCCGTGGCCGAGGAGGAGCGGCAGAAGGCCGAGCGCCTGGACATCGTGCGGCGGGAGGAGGAGGGCCGCGGCCGCGCCCGGGCCCTGCAGGGCCAGCTGCAGGAGGCGCGGCAGCACCGCGCGCGGGAGGTGCACCGGCGCGAGGAGATCACCGCGCACCTCCGCTCGCAGCTGCAGGAGATGCGGGCGAAGGTGGCCATGGAGCGCGACTACATGCGCGGCATCTCCCACCTGAAGGTGCAGCAGAGCCAGGAGCACAGCCTGCACGGCGAGCGGGAGCTGGCGGCCGGCGCGGAGCGGCTGCGGGAGCGCCTGGCCGAGGAGCGCTTCATCCACGAGGAGGCGGTGGGCTTCCTGGGCGCGGTGCAGGCGCAGATGGAGGACCGGCTGGAGCGCTGGATGGAGGCGTACGAGGCGGACATGGAGGCCAAGCAGAAGGAGGTGGACGCGGAGAAGAGCGGCCGGGCGCGCGCCGCCGAGAGGCGCCAGGAGCTGCGGGCGGAGCTGGAGAGGAGGGCCGCCTCCCCGGAGGAGGCGCGCCAAGAGGAGGCGCAGGAGGCGCAGGAGGAGGAGGAAGTGGAGCAGGAGGAGGAGGAGGAGAAGGTGGAGGAGATGGCGACCACACCCCAAGAGGAGCCCCAGGACGAATGAGCACATCCGCCCCCCTTAGCGAGTCACGATATTAAACCAACAATGTGTCCCCACGAAAAAAAAGGTGTCCTGAAATTATCCCTTTCTTTTTATTAAAATGTTACGTCCCAGCGTGTTACGATGGGTTATTATTTGTTTTGGGGGTTTTTGGCAGTGCTAGTGTGTTGTTAGCCTTGGGTACTGCTGTGTGTACAGGTGGGGGTGAGCATGCTGTGCCGACTGAGTCTTTGTGGTGCAGTTGCGGTGGTCGGACGTCACGACCACCCCCTGCCCCCTCTGTTAGTGCAGCTGACTGGGGACCGGCAGCCTGCAGCAGTGGGGAGGCAGATTTTCAGAGTGGCCAAATTAACATGACTGCGGCACCACCGACTCGAAAACACAGCAGAGTAGGCTACAGCGAGCCACATTTTAAGAGGATAATCTGTAAAAACGTCAGTGTAAATATGCAACGTCAAACTCAGGTTCAACGACTGTGTATACGCAACAAAAGCACCATGACAGATCTCTAGATGAAGGAAAATGATAAACGCGATCTTCTAAACGCAAGTTAAACTCGAGTGCGATTCAACCACAAAACAAGCATATTGCACAGCAAATTTTGTGAAGCTAAATAAAGGCTTTCTTGACCCCATGGAATTGTTAAGAGCCAGAATATTACGCAAGATCATTACAGAGCAGGTTGAGAAGGAACAGACAACACATATCCGGGGTATATCAGGGAGCAGGACTGAGAGTTTGCCGGATAAGTTCACAGAATAAAACCAGTAAGGTTGCAGGGCCACCACCAGCCAAAGACCACCACGTCCCTCAGAGCTGGAGAGAAGCCCCACCTACAAACCAGAGCGAAGTCTGGTCTCCTCAGCACTGCCACCGACGGACAACTGGGAGTGCACCTGGGCCGGGCAGCTGAGGTTCCCAGCCCGGATAACATCAACACTGCTTCCACCAGACGTGTCCACCGAGCAACTGATCACGCAGGAGCTCCCAGCGCCCTGGGAAGGGCGTCTGGACGAGGGCAGCGAGAGGGAGCGCACGGAGTACCGGGAGCTTTTGGAAGAGTGCAGAAGGCAAGGCCGGCGATCCGGGCTGCCGGGTGCAGGGTGTTCACTCCGCAAAGCGTTTAACGCTACCGGGCGTCAGCGGGGAGGCGAAGAGGAAGGCCGTTCGATTCGCCACTGAAGCCGCGGAGAAAAACCACCAGCTGGCTTTGGGTCAAGAGGGCAGACCTGTGGGCGAGTGCTGTTAGGACGCAAGCTGGGGTCTGATCAACCCCGGCTGGGTCGCCTGGAGGTGGGGGGTCTGATGGCGAAACACCCCGACAACTCCAGGCTCCGTCGCTGACTGCTAAAGACCCGAAAGTCCCAGCGCGTCTGCAGGATGTAGCTTTCATCTTACCGATGGCCGCGTGAAATACGCATCAGTTCTGCGACTCGTTCGTCAAACAGATGTAGCACAGACAGATGAGCAATAAAGACATGCCCAAAAAACAGCACGCCTACCAGAAAAACATGTTACACACTAAAACTATGTGCTCAGTGGATTCAGAACAGACAAGAGTGGCAGGGAGAGCAGGAGTAGAATAAACGGAAGGGTACAAAGCCACTACAGAGAACATAAGATCTTTTATTCTAGTTTTTTTTTACTTGACTATTTTTCATTTGATATCTCAGACGAGTTCCTCTGAAATAACGAGGAGTGTGTAGGAGTATGAATGGCACTTCAACAGACTGGATCAGAGTTTTACACACATCTAGAAGCTATGGTAGGCACTTAGCCCCATGTGCCCGGTGTATGATTAGACATTTTGGCTTTGAAACCCATATCTGGAATACCACATTTTACACTAATATGGCAAACCATAGAAGACAATTTACCATAAAACTTATCAAAATAAACAAGTTTGGTACCCATTTAAAAAAAAAAAAAAAAAAACTTTAATAGTAAGATTCCCAACAAACTGATTAAGAAAAAAAAAATAAACAAAGAAATAAACCGCAGATAAAGTATTTCATCTATAGTAGAAGTTACAACTTTTATTCCCTCTCTAAATATGTACAGTTGCATTTTATACAGTTAAAGCAGGGAGCCTACTGCTGTGTTTCAGACCAGGAGGTATTGAGGGTGTGGGACTGGGACCCTGGGCTGAGTGGAGGAGGGGGGTGGTGGGGGGTGGGGGGGGGGTCGTTTGGAGGGGTGTGGGGGGGCTTGCTCAGGTGCTGCTCTTGGACAGACCCGGGTAAAGCACGAACGCCGTCACGGCAACCACCACGGCAACGACAGGCATCCAGGGCAACCAACCGCTCTGGAACGAGAAGGAGGGGGGCGAGAGAAAGAAGGAGGAGAGAGAGAGAAGAGAGAAAGAGAGGGAGGAGAGAAAGGGGGAGGAGAGAAAGAGGGGGAGAGAAAGGGTGAGTTGGGAAAGAGAGGGAGGAGAGAAAGAGGGAGAGAGAGAGGGAGGAGAGAAAGAAGGGGAGAGAGAGGGAGAGAGAGAGGGAGGAGAGAAAGAAGGGGAGAGAGAGGGAGGAGAGAGGGAGGAGAGAAAGAGGGGGAGAGAAAGGACGAGGAGGGAAAGAGAGGGAGGAGAGAAAGAGAGAAGAGAGAAAGAGAGGGAGGAGAGAAAGGGGGAGGAGAGAAAGAGGGGGAGGAGAGAAAGAGGGGGAGAGAAAGGGCGAGGAGGGAAAGAGAGGGAGGAGAGAAAGAGGGAGAGAGAGGGAGGAGAGAAAGAAGGGGAGAGAGAGGGAGGAGAGAGAAAAGGGAGGAGAGAAAGAGAGGGTGGCGTTAGAACAGGCCTGGTCTGGGCACATGCCTTCAGCTTGCTCGGCGCGTTACACCAGGCTGAGAGGCAGAGATCAGGGACACGGTCACCCTCCTCACTGGGGCAACACAGACCATTTAGAAAATAGAAAAACAGAAAATAAACAAAGACTTTGTCCGGTGAGGAGGGGGGAAAAAGAAGCCGCGTTTAATATCATTTAAAATGGGGGGGGGGGGGGGGGGGGGGAGCATATGAAAAGGAGCAAAGAAAAATAACAATAAGAATGAAGAATAAAGCTTTTTGAAAAGGATAAAGGAAAAACCCCCAAACGCAAAAGGGATACTCACACATCCGCGATTCCAAGCAAGACAGACGAATGTTAGGTGACGTGGACGGGTTGGTGAAAGGAAGTTAGTTTGTGTCAGTGTTTTTTTTGCTTTGCTCCAAATAGGGATTTTGGGCAAAGCCGATGCAGTAGATTTCTTTTTAAATTTTTTTAATTTTATTTTTTTAAAGCCATGCACTGGATTTAGATTAACGCAGGAGGATGGACAGAGAGGTGACGGACACACAGACACGGACTGACAGGAGCACTGTGTACCTTTCTACCACAACTGGCCGAAGCACCAATACAGCAAAGCCAGGATAACGCCGATGAAAATGGCTTGGATAGGCTGCAATATGGATGGCTAAAGGAGGGAAGGGATAGCACAGTCAATACTGGAGACTAGTCAACAAAAAAAACGGATCTTAAGGGGGTGGGTGAGGTGGGCAAATTAACACAAACTTTTACAGGACCTGGGGGGGGGGGGGGGGGATTTGTCAAGATATACACAACACATATACAGAACACTGTTGGGATGTCTAAGCCACAAACACGCTGGACACCTAAAAAGCTCGGGCGTAAAAACACAACACTGGTAAGGAAGAAGGAAACTGGAGGGGAAATTAACAGACTGAATAATGATAAATAAATAAATAAATAAACTAATTGAAAGACATATAGTCTCCCTGCTCCCAGAGAAATGGCACAGTAAAGGCAGCCATTTTGGGTGCCCGGTCTGTCATGTGACTTCCCCCGGGGGGAGGGAGAGAAGAGTCCGTTAGCAGGAGCGTGGGGGGGGGGGTCTGTGTGAGGCGTGTTCAGGGTGGCCATGTGAAGGGTACGCGAGGAGAACGTGATGCACACACGCGTGTTCACATGTTCGCGCACACGCAACTGATCATTGGCTAGCTCTGTGAGAGTTATCGCATGTCAGCTTAACACATTTTCTGGTCTGCATCGTCACATATTTGAATGAGATTTAGCCTCAGAAGAAGAAGCCCCTGGGACCAAAATCGTCTCGGATTGTTAGATACGGGCTAACAAAGTTGGCTCTAATTTTTGTGGCTTTGTGTGGCTCTAATTTGTGGGACTTTGTGTGGCTGTAATTTGTGTGCTTGCCCTATATCTGCTGTGGCAGCTTGTCATAGAAAAACACACAACTCAGTCAAAGGGGTTTCCTGTAAGGCCATATCAGCATGGCAGATCTCATTAAAGTGTGTGTGTGTGTCTGTGTGTGTGTGAGTTTGGCATGGTCCTGCAGTGGCCGGGCTGAGCAGTGCATTGTGGGGCCTGAGCTCGGTCGCCACGGCGCCGGATCGATGACGCCGTGAACGATCCTCCTCTCTGCCTGCATGTCACGCCCTTCACGCTTTCTTTTTTTTAACGCACAACAAGCAAAAGGGAAAGAGGAACGCCTCAGGCCTGATTTCCCTCGCACTGCATGGTGGGATGCTGCTGATGGTGTTGATATTGTGCTGATGAAGGCGGGGAGATTAAAGACAGCAGCGGCTCATCGATCGCTGAGCTGCGCACTTTCCTGTGATCAGTGACAGCAGGCAGAGGAACTGCTGCATCACTGCGGCCAGGAACCGCCACAGATACTATAGGCCTGGGTCTGTACCTGTGCTTGCCCTCTCTCACACACACACACACACACACACACACACACACACACACACACACACACACAATCTACTTGAGCTTACACACAAGCATACACACACACTTTCTCTGTACCTGAGCACGCACGCGCACACGCACGCACGCACAAACACAGAGACAGAGACACACAGAGACACAGACACAGAGACACTCACATTGCTCCCCTTGTCCTGCAGTAGCTTCAGGTCGAGCTTGCACTGCTCCAGCTCGTGGTTGATGGTGTGTTTCTCCTGCTCGGTGCGCTCATATCTGTCCCTCAGGTCGGACAGCTGGGCCTGGGTCTCCTCGTACTGCAGAGAGACACACGGGGACACACAGATAAACACGCAGGTCTGCACAGACACAGGTAACCCCACTCCATACAGGTGAGGGGAGGGCGTGGCAGGGCAGGGCGTGGCAGGGCGTGGCAGGGCAGGGCGTGGCAGGGCAGGGCAGGGCAGGGCGTGGCAGGGCAGGGCGTGGCAGGGCAGGGCGTGGCAGGGCAGGGCAGGGCAGGGCGTGGCAGGGCAGGGCGTGGCAGGGCAGGGCGTGGCAGGGCAGGGCGTGGCAGGGCGTGGCAGGGCGTGGCAGGGCAGGGCGTGGCAGGGCAGGGCGTGGCAGGGCAGGGCGTGGCAGGGCGTGGCAGGGCAGGGCGTGGCAGGGCAGGGCGTGGCAGGGCAGGGCGTGGCAGGGCAGGGCAGGGCAGGGCGTGGCAGGGCAGGGCAGGGCAGGGCGTGGCAGGGCAGGGCGCGGCGCGGGGCTCACCTCCTTCTGCAGGCTCTTGGTCCGGCGGTCGGCCTGGGCCAGCTGGGTCTGGAGCTTGTGGGCGTCCTGCAGGTGCTGGTCCTGCATGGAGCCCAGCTGGGTCTGCAGGGCCCCCTGGGACCTCTCCAGGGCAGTGAGGCTGCTGCTGAGAGCGGAGCTCTGCTCCCGAGAGCTGGGGACCCGAGAACAACCCGTTACACCTCCGTCACGACCCGCTACACCTCCGTCACGACCCGTTACACATCCGTCACGACCCGTTACACATCCGTCACGACCCGTTACACCTCCGTCACGACCCGTTACACCTCCGTCACGACCCGGTACACATCCGTCACGACCCGGTACACCTCCGTCACGACCCGGTACACCTCCGTCACGACCCGGTACACCTCCGTCACGACCCGTTACACATCCTTCACGACCCGCTACACCTCCGTCACAACCCCACCAAAAACCTGCTACACCACCAAAAGCATTCTGGGGATCAGCTACTGACCCTCTCTGTGCCCGCCAACACATCACGCGGGGGGGGCAGAGAGAGGGTCAGTGAGCTGAAATGCAGCACCAGCGTGCTGTGCAGTGGGGATGAAAGCAGACACCCCCTCTGCCCTTGGGCCTCTGTGGAGGATCGCTTGACTTCGGGGGGGGGAGGTTAAGTCCTCCAGAGGCAAACAATGAGCGCAATGTTGGGACGCAGCAAGATGAGATGGTCGAATAAACAGCAGGCCACTCATACAGGACCACGATTACCCCCCAAAAGCTGGCGGAGGTCACAGGAATACAAACGGCCACTCTATCCAGGCCTGCCACAGCGTGCCCACAGTAAAGCTATGAATAAAAACACAAAGGGGGCTCGGGGCTTGTTAGCCCGCTGACTGACGGTGAAAACGCACAGCAGTGCTGCAGGAGGGTCCTGGGGGGGTGGGGCTCCTCCCTGAACACCCAGCAGAGACATCCCCAACACAGGCCCGCGCAGAGCACACCAATGCACCCCCAAACGAGGAGAGGGGGCGAGGGGTCAGCACCGAATCTGAGCTCGAGCAGAGGCAGCAGACTGTGCGTTTCTCGACGTCTCCCCGTGTGTTGAGCGATGTGTGGGCACGGAGGAGCGCAGCGCTGGAGGAGCGCAGGGCTGGAGGAGCGCAGGGCTGGTGGAGCACAGGGCTGGAGGAGCGCAGGGCTGGTGGAGCACAGGGCTGGAGGAGCACAGGGCTGGAGGAGCACAGGGCTGGAGGAGCGCAGGGCTGGTGGAGCACAGGGCTGGAGGAGCACAGGGCTGGAGGTGCACAGGGCTGGAGGTGCACAGGGCTGGAGGTGCACAGGGCTGGAGGAGCACAGGGCTGGAGGAGCGCAGGGCTGGTGGAGCACAGGGCTGGAGGAGCACAGGGCTGGAGGAGCACAGGGCAGGTGGAGCACAGGGCTGGAGGAGCACAGGGCAGGTGGAGCACAGGGCAGATTAATCGCCCTGGATGTGCAGGCCTGTCAGAGGCCCTGGAGCCAGCAGCCCTGGTCGGGGGTTACAGCGCCATGAGAGAGCGCTGGATTTCACTGAGGATGAACAGGCCAGGTCCCAGGGCAGAGGCAGGATTAACAGTGCCTCTGAGCAGACAGACGGACCGGGGGGTGCGTGATGCGCTCCCCCCGAAAGGCCAAGACTCACAGGAGCCAGAACATTTACAGCCCAATCAGAAATGAGCCCAAATCCAGGAAGAGCGCAGGGAGTAACGCAGAGACATAAAGATGTCTCCTGGCTCGTTACGACCCCGCAGTCCGGATTACAGCAGCAGGTTTCGAGTGTCACCCCCCGCCCCTCACACCTCCGTAACCCTGCCCCCGTGAGTCTGAACCTGCATTCCACAGGAGGCCCGGGGGCCGGGCCCCTAAAGAGGCATCGGTCCCGGGCTCAGGTTCACCCTGCAGCTCGTCAGACGTTCTGAACGGCGAGCAGAACCACAGGGGAAGCGTCTGCCTGTGGTCCAGGGTCCAGCGGTATCTCAGGCTCAGGGAGAGTAAGACCAGGTGTCGGAGAAGTACAAAGTGCTTGTGATGATTCAGGGCCAATTCATGATTCAGTTTGGCAAAATCACTGGCAGTGTTATGTGAAAATTGAAATGGTGATAAATTGTGGACCATCGTCAGTTAAACTGCATAAATTTAGCTTTTGAACACAAAATAAAAAACAGTAAAAATAGCAGTTTGCCAGGCATTGTGGTGAGCGTTGCGGTGAAGCAAGCAGACACTTGCTATTTTTATCAGGGAATTCTGACACAAGTACTTTCACAGTGTATAACCAGCCATCGATCACGAGTAGCTATGTGTGTGCAGTAGGCCTAGTTCCAAAATCTAATACTTATTCCAAGATTAATCTTCATCTCATGCCAAAAAAAAATGATTTCCAACATCTGATGATGAACAGAATGAAGTGTTATTTCAGAGGCTTTTTTTAAATGCAGGTCAGCCTCTCTGGGGCTCGTTCACACACCGCGTCCTGGGGGGCGGGGCTCCCCTGTGATTGGCAGGTCGGCTCGGCCACTCACCTGTCCAGCTCCAGCTCCAGCTGGTGCAGCTTCTCCAGCAGAGCCACCTTCTCCGAGCGCAGCGCCGCGCAGTCTCTCTGCAGGCTGGAGCAGTCCCTCTGCAGCCTCTCCAGCTCATCTGCGCAGACACACACGCACACACACAAATGCTCAGAAACGGACATGGAGCCTAGGGGTCTCCTCAACATGCAGCCTAGGACACATTTCAGCTGTCCCTTGCCTTGGCCGAGAAGCCAGAGTTTATTATTATTATCATATTATTAACCTTTATTCATACAAGTTGACTGAGCACACAGCTCTTAAGAGCTCTCAACGCAACGCCTTGTTAATGAGTACACGGAGGAAACCCGCACAGACACGGGGAGAACATGCAAACTCCACACAGAAAGGCCAGGGCTGGGATTCGAACCCAGGACCTTCTGGCTGTGAGGCGACAGTGCTACCCACTGCACCACCGTGCTGCCAAATTTCAGCCAACTGGGATGACAGCTACTCACTAGCGACCCCTGTCGACTGGCACCTGCAAGCTTGTCTGTTGGGCTCCTCAGCCTCATGTCTGTGCAAGCTGACTGCAGTGTGATCAGAGTTTGGTTTCCTCTCTGTTCCTGAACCCAAACACTTCCTCTCTGTTCCTGAACCCAAACTCATCCTCCCTATGCCCAAATCCACACTCTTCCTCCCTGTCCCTCATTCCCTGGATTAGGCGAAGCCATCGGCTGAGTTCCGCCTCATCAAAACAGACACTGGAGATCAGGAATTCCGACGGCGTTCCAGGAAAAGCCAACAACCTCCCAGCAGAAAGGAGAGGGGGACAGAAACCCTCCTAAAATGTAAAAGTAACGGGCCCCAGGTGCGGAGAGGATTGATAGCACGCGTCCGGCTGGTCGGTGCGGTGAGTAAATCGAGGCGGGGTATTGAAGAGGTCTCGAGGAGCGCAGTCTTCCTTGGCGGTGAGATTAGCCTGCTCAGCGTGCTGCAGCCGGGGCGTGCCAGCGGCCCTAACTCTCCCCACGCTTGGCCCCGGCTCCGGGCCCGAGGTGCGATGCCGAATGAAAGTGATTTCCTGCTGGCAGTCCGCATTAAGGCCCCCGCGCGGTGAGATCACTTCCTGCTGGCCAGGGCCCCGGTGGAGCCAGACTAAACAGTCTGCTATACTCTGTCTGAGGGGCACGGACGAGTGAGAGTCCCTCTCCAGGGTTAAAGCAGGAGCCCTGAGCTGGGGTCTGCTTGGTGCTTCTTGCGAGATAATCTAGTTTAGGTTTCTCAACAGAAAGACTGCAGAGCCGGTTCATTCCTATAGCGAACGACTGCAAAAATGTTCACCCAGGATATAAAAATAAAAAAAAATAAAAAAATATTCATACCAAACAGAGTAAAGCATACACAGTTTGCACAGACAATAACAAGCATGTGGTTAGTATTGCCACTTAATGTGTATATGAGCAATTCTAGCGTGCAGTGAGCATTTGTGCAGTCAGTGTTGCAGTGTATGTTGCAGCCAGTGTTGCAGTAAGTGTTCGTGCAGTGTGTGCCGCAGTGAGTTTGTGCAGTCAGTGTGCAGTGTACAGTGAGTGTTTGTGCAGTCAGTGTGCAGTGTACAGTGAGTGTTTGTGCAGTCAATGTGCAGTGTACAGTGAGTGTTTTTGCAGTGAGTGTTTGTGCTGCAGTGTACAGTGAGTGTTTGCACAGTGTTGCAGTGAGTGTTTGTAGAGTGAGTGTTTGTGCAGTGAGTGTTTGCCCAGTGTGTGTTTGCGCAGTGAGTGTTTGCGCAGTGTGTAGAGTGTACTGCAGTGAGTGTTTGCGCAGTGTGTAGAGTGTACTGCAGTGTGTGTTTGCGCAGTGTGTAGAGTGTACTGCAGTGTGCTCTCCCTCTCTACGGGCACCTGGCGGTCGAGCTGCACGTTCACGCCTGTTTTCCGTTCTGGTTCCTCAGTGGTGGAATGACTTGCCTACCACTGTCAGGACAGCAGAATCCCTCCCCCTATTTCGACCCCGACTCAAAACACACCTGTTCAAACTCTACCTTAGTCCCCCCTCCTGATTTACCCCGCCCCCCCCTTCTGATACCCCTATCCCTGTCTAACCCCCCCCCCAAAAAAAAAAAAAAAAAAAAAAATTGCACTTATGATGACGACTAGACAGCAGTCCAGGTGTATTTTTCTAGTTCTGGATGTGATGCTTTGACTTGTGGTAGAACCTATGCACTTGTAAGTCGCTTTGGATTAAAAGCGTCTGCCAAATGACTAAAATGTAAATGTAAATGTAAATGTGTGTGTTTGCGCAGTGTGTAGAGTGTACTGCAGTGTGTGTTTGCGCAGTGTGTAGTGTACTCCAGTGAGTGTTTGCGCAGTGTGTAGAGTGTACTGCAGTGAGTGTTTGTGCAGTGTGTAGAGTGTACTGCAGTGTGTGTTTGTGCAGTGTGTAGAGTGTACTGCAGTGAGTGTTTGCGCAGTGTGTAGAGTGTACTGCAGTGTGTGTTTGCAGAGTTGCAGTGAGTGTTTGCGCAGTGTGTAGAGTGTACTGCAGTGAGTGTTTGAGCAGTGTGTAGTGTACTCCAGTGTGTGTTTGCGCAGTGAGTGTTTGCGCAGTGAGTGTTTGTGCAGTGAGTGTTTGCGCAGTGTGTAGTGTACTGCAGTGAGTGTTTGTGCAGTGTGTAGAGTGTACTCCAGTGAGTGTTTGTGCAGTGTGTAGTGAGTGTTTGTGCAGTGAGTGTTGCAGTGAGTGTTTGCGCAGTGTGTAGAGTGTACTGCAGTGAGTGTTTGTGCAGTGTGTAGAGTGTACTGCAGTGAGTGTTTGCGCAGTGTGTAGAGTGTACTCCAGTGAGCGTTTGCGCAGTGTGTAGTGTACTGCAGTGTGTAGAGCGTACTCCAGTGAGTGTTTGCGCAGTGTGTAGTGTACTGCAGTGTGTAGTGTACTGCAGTGAGTGTTTGCGCAGTGTGTAGTGTACTGCAGTGAGTTTGTGCAGTCAGTGTGCAGTGTGTGTTTGCGCAGTGTGTAGAGTGTACTCCAGTGTGTGTTTGCGCAGTGAGTGTTTGCGCAGTGTAGAGCGTACTCCAGTGAGTGTTTGCGCAGTGTGTAGTGGACTGCAGTGTGTGTTTGCCGTACCCTGGAGCTGGGCAGCCTTCTCGCGGTGCTGGCTGTGCTGCTGGAAGCGGGCCTGCAGGGTGCTGATCTCCAGCTCGTACTTGGCGGCTGCCTGGCGCCACTTCTCCAGCTCGGCGGTGACGGCCTCCAGGTCGGCCTTCAGGGCGGTGATGTCGCGCTCCCGCTCCACAGCGCTCGTGTCCATGATGTGCCGCAGCATCAGCACCTCCTCCTGAGCGCTGTACAGCTCCTCCCGCGTGCTGGAGATGGAGCTCTCCCTCTGCTCCCGCAGGTCCTCCATGTCCTCCTGCAGCTTCTGCAGCTGGGCTGTGCACACAGGGGGAGGCGCAGCGTTACAGGCGCACGCCTCCTGCTCTCTGGTTCTATGCTGCACCTCCTGCACTGCAGTTCTACGGTGCACCTCCTGCTCTTTGGTTCTATGGTGCACCTCCTGCTCTCTGGTTCTATGGTGCACCTCCTGCACTGCGGTTCTATGGTGCACCTCCTGCTCTTTGGTTCTATGGTGCACCTCCTGCTCTTTGGTTCTATGGTGCAACTCCTGCTCTTTGGTTCTATGGTGCAACTCCTGCTCTCTGGTTCTATGGCTCATGAAACACTCACTATATCAGCTGTGAAAAACAATGGACACACTTTGCTGCTTAAAGTGTACAGTGAGAACAGGCACTCAATTATAATTAAGGGGTTAAACCAAAAAAAAGAGGAAGACGCACTTAATGTGTATACCCCTCTAAGCTCACCAACCATTCCCCATCCCTGAATCGCACCCCCTTACAGGACATGCACATGTGCAGATAAGGCACGGTAGCTACACTAGCCGCTTTGGTCTCAAAAACTTGCCAATACTTTCATGTCATGCCAGCAAGGCATTCTAAAGTGAATGAAAACATGAGAGGTGGAGAGAAAAAAGGGAGAGAGGTGGAGAGCAAAAAGGGAGAGAGGTAGAGAGCAAAAAGGGAGAGAGGTGGAGAGCAAAAAGGGAGAGAGGTGGAGAGCAAAAAGGGAGAGAGGTGGAGAGCAAAAAGGGAGAGAGGTGGAGAGGCCGGGAGAGAAGGTTCCACACTAACCCTGGAGAAACTGGATCTGTTTGGCAGAGTCCTCAGTCTGCTGTTTGTTAGTCCTCCTCTCCTCCTCCAGTAGAGCTGCCCAAGGAGATACACGTCAGAGCCCCCAACACACACCTACCCCCAAACACACACCTACCCCAAACACACACCTACCCCCAACACACACCTACCCCCTGTAAATGCGCAAAACTCACACCCATCACACACACCCCCCAGCACCCCCCCCCCCCCCCCCCAGCACACATCTACTCATCCCCACGCCGCTCAGACGCTGCAGTGAGCGGAGGGCCCTGTAGGGGGCGCTGCTGTACCTTGCAGCTCCAGGCATTTCTGCTTTCCGGTGTTGGCCAGCTCCTGCGCCTCCAGCAGCTCCTTCCGGAGGTGCTGGATCATGTGATCCGAGTCCCCGGGCTCCAGGTCTGCCCGCCGCAGTGCGTCTGCGGGAGGAAGAGCGAGTCAGAGTCAGAGTCAGTCTCAGCACTACTGAGTCAGAGTCCCAGCACAGCATAACACTGCTGAGTCAGGGTTAAACCACCACTGGGCTGAGGAGAGGCACAATCAATGCGACCAACACCACGCTCTGTGCGTCTATGAGCGCTTTTCCTCCAGGCTAAATGCACCAGTGGAGCAGACTAAAGCCTTTGTGTGTGGGGAGAAAATTGGCTCCCGACAAAAATGGCAGATTACAAAAGGTAGATTACTGCCAAATCAAAACATACCACAAGAATTTTTGAGGGCATACCAGACAAAGCCACAACCACAAAACCCCGTTCACAAACACACACCCTGCAGAGCCCTGAACAGACCCAGGCACACAGACACCTGAGGGGGTCCTGAGGGAGGGAGCGTTAGCCCAAGTGTGGGGTACTTCCCCCCAAAAGCCTGAGGCTGCAGCCCAGACCAGGGCCAGTTCAAACAGTGGGGCTGGACAGGGTAGGTCATCATCTACCTCAATAAAGCCCGGGGTAAAGAGTTATACGTGATAACGTGCACATCTGCCACTAAAGATGCCATAAGGCTGTTGCTGAGTTTGGTGACCAAATGGCCCATGTCTGTGTCTGCGAGTGTTCGTCCGTGTGCCAAGTGTTCGTCCGTGTGGGAGTGTGTGAGTGAGTGAGTGTGTGAGTGAGTGTGTGAGTGAGTGAGTGAGTGTGTGAGTGAGTGAGTGAGTGTGTGAGTGAGTGAGTGAGTGAGTGAGTGAGTGAGTGAGTGAGTGAGTGAGTGAGTGTTCGTCTGTGTGCGCCAGTGTTTGTCTGTGAGTGAGTGAGAGTGTGAGAATGTGTGAGTGAGTGAGTGTGAGAATGTGTGAGTGAGTGAGAGTGTGAGAATGTGTGAGTGAGTGAGTGTGTCAGTGTGTGTGTTTGTCCGTGTGCCAAGTGTTCGTCCGTGTGAGTGAGTGAGTGAGTGAGTGAGTGAGTGAGTGAGTGAGTGAGTGAGTGAGTGAGTGAGTGAGTGAGTGAGTGTGTGTGTGTGTGTGTGTGTGTGTGTGTGTGTGTGTGTGTGTGTGTGAGTGTTCGTCCGTGTGGGAGTGCGTGAGCGTGTAAGTGAGTGAGTGATCGTCCGTGTGGGAGTGAGTGTTTGTCTGTGTGCGCCAGTGTTTGTCTGTGAGTGAGTGAGTGTGAGAATGCGTGAGTGAGTGAGTGTGTCAGTGTGTGTGTGTGAGTGTTTGTCCGTGTGCCAAGTGTTCGTCCATGTGTGTGTGTGAGTGAGTGTGTGTGTGTGTGTGTGTGTGTGTGTGTGTGTGTGTATGAGAGAGTGTGTGCGTGTGCGTGTGTGCGTGTGCGTGTGTGAGAGAGAGAGTGTGTGTGTGTGAGTGTGTGTGTGTGCATGTGAGAGAGAGTGTGTGAGTGTGAGTGCGTGTGTGTGTGAGAGAGAGAGAGAGAGTGTGTGAGTGTGAGTGTGTGTGTGTGTGTGTGTGTGCAGTCATATTCGGAGCACCTCTGAGTCAGCAGTATTTTGCCCCCCACAGGCCACTGGCTGGAGCTGAATGTGTCCTTTCATGGGATGGGAGTCATACTGAGAGCGATGAGCTCATTACCACCATAACATTTACAAATATGGACGAAACCAAAAGGACCTCAGCACTGAAATACCAGTGCCGGTGACTAACGGTGAAACAATGCGTAATCTCCGCAGACAGAGGAAATGGAACCCGTTCAACATTCCCCACAGGCTCATTCTCACACGCAAGATGGGGGGGCACTCAAATGCTATCACTCGACGAGACCCAAAATATGTTCTTTGAAAACAGGAAAGCATCACGGACAGCTTTCCAAAAAAAACCCCAGAGCAGGCAGACGGGGCCAAACCCAGCTCAAACGGAGCATTAAACATGCAGTAACAGACGCCGTGATTAGCGAAGCCCGCTGCTAGCGCTCCCGGAGCCAAGATAACCACTTCCACAGGCTCCCGGCTGGGCGCCGACACTCCGGGCCCTGTCACAGGGAGCAGGCAGGAGCCCGATACTCACGCCGGCTGGGTTCTGCGGGCCTTCTGGCCCAGAAACTGGAACGGCTCTGGTCAGACCACAGAACCCGAGGCTGATGTCATAGGCAGCTGATGTCATATGCCGTTTACAGCTCTCACGCTCTGCTCCGACGTTAGACAGAGTCCGGGGGGTGTGTGTGTGTGTGTGTGTGTGTGTGTGTGTGTGTGTGTGTGTGTGTGTGTGTGTGGACAGAGTCTGACGGGACTTGTGGGACCACCCCCCCTCCCGGCTCCCCCCCAAAAACCAACACCTCTGATGTCCTGCCATCAGCTGGATGAAAGGAGCAGATTCAGCTGGCAGTCTCATTTATGGCCGCTTTGTATGAGATGGGGAGAGGGAGTTTCCTGCCCATCAGAATGAGAGGTGGGATTTCTCAGGGCCGAGTGTAGATATGACATTAGAGACAAAATGCCTCCAGCTTGCCTTCACTTGCATGATATAGTAATTGTACTGATTCTTACACCTCATGTAAGACATAAGTACATGTGGATTTGAGACAAACAGCCCCAGCTGAGTACTTTACAGTCCAATCCATGCGACTAATATTCCAGGTCTGTAACCCTGCTCAGTTTATATACTCACAGACATGTGGAGCTTATAATGCTGCCATTTAAAGACATGCAGCGTCACTGAATACAGGGGCTCAGCTTCAGCGCAACTCATCTCAGCTCACCCCCACATTGCATTTCATCTAAAAAATGACACATCTGGGAGGGAATCCTTTATTTTAGCAGGAAAGTGCCACTGAGATTAATATCTCTTTTGCAAGGGCATCTCCAGGCCACCATGTGAGGTTAACTGGCCACCAATAAATAAATAAATAGATAAAAAGAGAACAAAAGAGTCCCATCATAAAAATAAAACCTTGTCACAACTGGCAGGACTTGAGGAGACAGAATAAATATGACCCACTGACAGGTCAAAATAATTTAAGAAAGTGACAACAGCTTCATGCCATTTACACTTTGAAACAAGTGGCGTCTTCCTGAACTAAGAAAATCAGTTGAGTGGTGCCATCTAGTGACAGATTTTAAATGTCAAAATTACACAACTACTAAACGGTATCTTAGAAAGTAAAAGTCAAGAGCTTAAAAGGAATTCACGTTTGAAAGACGGCCGTAACGAACATTGTGTGCGGAGGCCAAACAAAGCCGGCAAACAAAATGGACACATTTCCCTCCTGACTCGAAGCTGAAATCACCATTTTAAAAACATCCAAGCAGAGCTTTAATATATGCAGTAACTATGCCGGGACAAAGAAGCCATTTGTAAGTGCAGCTGCTCATGATCATTGGCATAACTGTAGTGAAGCCAGGTGGCCATTTTGTTTCTGGAATAGATGCGTAGTCCACTGAAGGGGTTTGTGAAATTAAGTGCCTTCCCCAGATGCCGGTTTGCCCGTTTCTCTGTGTTGACATGGCGTGTGAGCTGAGAAAGCGCAGCCTGCGATACTGTGACAAGGCCTCAGCCCCCACACAGTAACTCACCGAGTGCTTTCTCTGAGGTTACACCGCCATGTCAACACGGAGAAACGGGGAATCTGGGGAAGGCACTTCGTTTAACGAACTCCGCCTGACGCCATAAATAGACCGGACCAGAATCAGGGTACTTTGAAGTACACGACGCTTCGCAGGGTAAGTATAACACAGCGGGAATAGGATATTTTACCTAAATTAGCTATATCTTTTGACAACAATATCCGATATATTTGTGTCCGACAAGCTGTAAGTATTTTGAGCATTTTCATACCAAGTTGACATTTTTACGATGAGTAGTTTTTTAGAACGAGAGCTTTGTTTGACACTTAAATAGATTGCCCCAGCACCAGTGTCAAGTAACGTTAGCTAGCTATCCAGCTCCGTGTCTTGTAGCTATACAATTTGTATTGATTGATTGTGTCAAATTAATTTATTTAAAAAAATGAAGATAATACGATCTATCGATCGATCCGGTGAGAATGTGTCGAAGTACCGCCGGACTCGGCGATAGAGCAGGTGCAGATGGAGACTGGCGCAGGTGTCAAACAAAGTTCTTGCTCCCAAAAACTGCTCATTGTAAAAATGCCAACTTAGTATGGAAATGGTCAAAATACGTTCAGCTTGTCGGACATATAATAAAAAATATATCGGATATTGTTGAAAAATATAGCTAATTTACGTAAAATATCCTATTCCCGCAGTGTTTCGTATACCCCCGATAAGGGGCGTGGCTAAGGCGGTGACGTGTTGCCGGTCTGGTCAATTCCAGAAACAAAATGGCCACCTGCCTTCATTAAAGTAACTCCAATGATCGTTATATGTTGGAATTCCATCTCCCCTTTTACAAAAATTCACCACCACTGGGGGGCGGGTAACCTCGAGAAAGTCCACTCCAATCCCGAGGAACAGGGGAGGAAATTCGTTTGGGAGTGGGGTGGAATGGAATGAGTGAGGAAACAGAAAGGAACTGATAAGAAGGCCATTATAACAGAACCATTGTGGTTAGATGAGCTGCTCCACTGTATTCAAGAACACGCTCACACACACGCACGCTCTCACACAGTGTGTCTTGCTGGCCTCCGTGTTCAGGGGGACAGAGGGGGTGCTACTAAAGCTCAGGGTATTAGGGAGTCTGACAGGCCTAATGAGGCCCAGCTGACTCGCTGGCTGAAGACACGAGGGGGCTCACTGCAGAGGGTCTGGCAGGGCTACCACACACTCACACACACACTCACACACACACACACACACACACACACACACACACTCACACACACACTCTCACACTCACACTCACACTCTCTCTCTCACACACACACACTCGCTCTCTCTCTCTCACACACACACAGACTCTCTCACACACACACACACACACACTCTCTCTCTCTCTCACACACACACACTCTCACACACACGCACTCACACTCACACACACACTCACACTCACACTCACACTCACTCTCTCTCTCTCTCACACACACACACTCTCTCTCTCACGCACACCCGCACACACTCACACACTCACACACTCACACACTCACACACTCACACACTCACACACTCACACACTCACAGAGGAAGCAGACATGACGTCACCACTCTGAAGCTGGTCTCTAAGGACTTGGGGCTGGGGTGAAAGGGAACAAACATTTGGCGATAATGGACACTTCCTGCCCAGTGCGACCAAATCTTAAGTGTCAGACGGAGAAGGGAAAAGAGACAGCATCCTGCTTCGAGTGCCCAGGCCCTTATGATCGGTAAGTGCCGAAAAGTCCGGCCGCCTCACTGGCTGTGGCCCCTCACTGGGTGGAGCCTGGAGCACCAACCATTACATTACATTACATTACATTACAGGCATTTGGCAGACGCTCTTAACCAGAGCGACGTGCAACAAGGTGCATACCCGTAACCCCCTCAGCGCACTCAGGGTGAGGCCTGTAGCCCCTCCCACTCTGTGCTTACTGGGTGAGGCCTTTGGCTCCTCCCCCTCTGCTCAGTTGGTGGGGCCTGTAGTCTGCAGCTCCTCCCACTGGCCCCGCCCCCCTCATAAATAAACAGACTCCAGCAGGGTGGACAGGAGGTGCGTGGCCCAGCGAGCCTCAGGCCTTTACGGGCAGCCGACAGCTGCCACGCCAGGAACAGTATCTGGCCGCTGTGTCCGGTGACAACACTCCACCGAGTCATGAGCATGGCCATGGGCGTGTCCCACGGCAACCCACCGACCCACAGCACACTAACAAGGGTGCACTAATCTGTGGGACTGAAACCACAAACCCAGGAGGAGAAGCCTTTAAGTAGGGCAGGGCCGCAGCTCCAGATTCCAGCAGGCACCGGAGTCCCGCAGCCTCCCGGGGGCCTGAGGTATTTTAGCTCAGGCCAACATGCCCTAATAAGAGCGCAGAGTGGGCGGGGCCTCGTTCTGGCCCAGAATGCAGAGCAGGAGACCTGCACAGACCCTGAGCAGAGCACACAACCCCGCCGGTCACTAGCCAGGTCACTCACCGCGACACACACACAACCCGGTCACTAGCCAGGTTTAAGAACGAGTCCCTCTGCCCCAGCCACACTCCTGTACGGAGAGCGAGGCTGCACTCCTGTTGTGGGTCGAGGGCTTGCGGGGCTCATTACAGAAATGTGTGAACGCTCACCCACATCCATCAGACTGGGGACTGACATCGTCCATCAGCCAATCAATGACAGCCACGGGCATTATATGGCCACCAGCTGTGGTCCTGTGTCTTTCTACGGCACATAACTGGGCTTTGAAATGGCTTTTTAAAAGAGAACCAGTTTAAACTGAACCTAACCTCGTTCCACAAGCAAGCGAGAACACCAGTTACAGACACACAGCAGGGAGGATTAAAAAGCAAAAAATGCCACAGGTTGTCGATGACTCTCATACCAAAAAAAGGCATGGACAAAAAAAAACAAAGAAAAAAATAAATAAAAAACAATAACAAAACAAAAAGTGACCTAAATGACGCTTAAACCTGGTAGAGGGGAGCAGAGCCCCCAGAAACTGCCCCCTGCACACGGGGGCCACGCTGAGCCACCCTCCGGCTTTCCGGCCCGACTGCTCCGTAATTTGTTGGCATTCCAGGAGCATTCCGAGTGGCCCAATTCCGCGTGGCTGAGCGCAGAGGGGGAGAGGGGGCACGGGGGGGGGATCGGAGAGGGAACGCGGGGGATCGGAGAGGCGCGCGATAGTTTGGGGTGCCGGGCAGACGCGCAGCAGCTGTTACCGAGCGCCACGCTCTGCCGAAACCCTCTCCCGGAGTCCTCCGGTCTGCCCCAGCGCCAGGCCATATATGGCCATGGCCGGTCCTCCAGCCGGCCGTTACAGCCAGGGGCTCCGACACACCACACCACCACACCACACCGCCGCGCGGCACGGGAACCCAAACGCGCCTTTACCGCCAGAGTCCCGCTCCAGCGCCCCTCACGGGGAAAGACACGCTCTGATCAGCGACGCCGCCGCGTCTGAAACGGGCCGCAGCAGCGAGGCTGAATTTACCTTTCAGCACCGCGACCTTGTTCAGAGGCTCGTTCAGCTCCTG